>NC_136937.1:28506833-28515182 GCF_949987615.1 Pollachius pollachius | reverse complement strand
CACACACACCACACACACACACACACACACACACAGTGAAGTGGACCCCTGCTGCGATTGCATCAGCATCAGGGAGGTGAATGGAGCCGGTCAGGCAGCAGTAAGCCCCCGCTGCCCCCCCCCCCCCCACCCCCCAGCAGACAATACACCGCATCTAATTAGCACCGCATGCACTCCCAGCATGCCCTGCTCCCCTCCTGGCCCTCACAAAGATTCAGGTTTTGTTGTTGTTTGTGTTTTTCTTTGTGTTTAGGAGATCCAACTTTTTTGTTTGCCGCTCATTTGCTTAGGAGATGGGTGGATTGAAAGGACTGTGTGTGCGTTTATATAAATGTATATTTAAGTATAGATATATGATTTTACATGTTACATGCTATTATACAAACATATGAACTACATGACTTACTGTATATAAATAGACTGCATAAACAAAACTCATTTTTCTCGTTGACGTTTGGAAAAGGAACCCCACACACATGCTTACACACACACACACACACACACACTCCCATCCTACTACAGGAAGTGTTTGTGTGTGTTGAATCCTTTTGCAGCGGCGAGGGAATTCCTCTGACATTCTCAAAAAGACAAACTTCCACATCCTGAAAAGTGAATATTGGTTGGAAGCTACTGGCTATGTCCACTGGGCGAGAGAGAAAAAAGCAGGTTCAAGCAGGTGGAGTCAAAGGTGGTGGTTGAGGTGGGGGGAGGAGTAGCCGGTGGGAGCGTGGTGGTTGAAGCAGGTTTGGGGGGGGGACATGGTCAACCTCGTCAATGTACTGCCGACACCGGGAGCACAGATCACATTGTTCAGCCATAGAATAATCACCCCCTCCTTCAGTGTCCGCTAAAGGTTTCCAGTGCTTGTGAAAAAATGCGTCCCGTCTGACTGAAGAAAAGCAGCAACAATATAGCAAAAGGTCCAACACAACAGTGAGAGACTCCTGTCTCACTGGGGTCAAGGGCCGGTGGCTGTACTGGGAGCCCTGTCACTAGGACTCACTATCAGCAGCAACGACATCAGACTCCATGAAGGGCCGGACCCCAGCATGTGTACCACTGCCATCCTCTATCCACCACCATCACACACACACACACACACACACACACACACACACACACCAAAACACAACAAGTCACCTCCATTATTGTGAGGCTGTATTTTAATGGGAGGATCCCAGTGACACGTCTTGGCCCAGGGAGGAACCTGGGGGGGGGGGGGGCACCATCTGTTAAGCAAAGCCCTTTGGGCAACATGCTAAGATGGACTTAGGGTGTTGTTCTCCTCAGGTGGTGATGGAAGAAGCTGCGAAGGGAGGGCCCCCCCGACTGCAGTGGCCCGAGGAGAAGCCAGCAGGGAGGGGAAGTGTGTAGGGCGTATGGGGGGGTATGGGGGGCACTTTAGGACAGCCAGGGCGGGTAATGCCCGGCTTCTGTGTCCGTAATCTCATGTTTATTCGCTCATATTGCACCTGGCTCCAAAGACTGGAGCGGGGGTGAAGCCCCAAAAAATGGTCACAAAGGCGGACAGTTTTCCCGCTAGTTGGGACGACGTTGGAAACAAGTAGTTTAACTGAATGTTTTTTGCTTTGTATTCACCCTCCTTGGGAGGGGAGGGTGTGTCGGGTTTGAACATGTCCAAAGAGACCCCCAGCTGGTCGTCTTAATATTGTCTATGTTTCGGCGTTTGCTGAGCAACGTTAAGCTGTGTGACGTGACAAAGTGAGAGGGTTTGATACTACCGCCATCTGTGTCTAACGCCTCACGAAAACAGCGCGTACCTAGCTCAACACGGCTTACCTATCACCCCGTCTCTGGGTCTGTGCTTGCGTCCAGCACGCTAGAGTTTGGCGTTTTCAGATCCCACGCGTCCACCCTACGATTTAGCCCAGCGTTACATTAGCTTAAAGCCTGCGGTAGCTCCGCTCTGCTTAATTGGATGAGTGATTTTTTACGGGTGATCCATACGGAGTCGTAGAGGCGTTGGAAGCTAAGTGGCGGTTCTGTTGGCAATCTGCCAGTAAGCCCATCGGTGGGGACACAACATTGCTAATACGGATGACCTAGAGGAATCAGTGAGTTTATAAACTGGGATCCAGCAGTCCGACGGTTATAGCAGAACTTCTAGCGGTGGAGACGGCAAAAATAGACAGGAAACCAAACCAGCCCTAACCTGAAAAAGGGGGCGGGGCTATGCCTTGTTTCCTGTTTTATGTTATTTCGTATATTTCGTTATTTTACCGAAGGGAAACTCATTCATACAAGTGGGTGATGCTTTCACAAGGATATTTCAGTGTATATTGTTTGTATTTCTACAGTGGCTTATTTGGTACCTTTGACCGGGGATACATGAAGCAGGTTAACGGCTTTAACATATTTTGTTTACTAATTCAAGGCGTTATCAAGGCGAAAATAAAAACAGCCTCGTTAAATTCACACACTGTGTGATTCACACTTTAAACGACACAAGATTCTTTTTCTTGAGCTTAATATTTACAGTAGAATACACACACTTGGATATATCTAGCTTCATGGGTACCAAGGTGCCTAGGCTACAATGTGCTTTGTTTGCTATATAAGGAGGTTAGGGTACTCCTCTCTCTGAGGGATCAGCTACTGCCTTAAGGGTTCCTGAAAAGAAGTGTTTCTGCTATTAGGAGCACCGTGGATTAGCCACAGTCTCCGGGGCCCCGCGATAATTACCACAACAAGCAAGAGACTGAGTTCAGAAAACCTGATATCTATTCGTTGCCTCATACTCCCTCTGAACAAACATAGGGTCACAGTCCAGGTCAGGCCCACCACAGAAACAGGGACAGGGTTTCCAGATAGTTTACTGGACGATTTAAGTCAAGTGCCCAAAGAAGCAAACTAAATAACCAAAAAACAAGACAGACCTTTGTTTGATGTTTACGTGAGTGTGTCAGCATAATCTTTTTCCTTTTAAGCACTCCCTAACTTTGACCACCGTCCCCACCGTCCCCCCGTCCCCTGGGCAGAAAGAGAGAGAGAGAGAGAGAGAGAGAGAGAGAGAGAACAGAATGCTGGGTGCTTGTTGACCTGTCCAAGGGACCAGAGTGGAGGCCCTGGATTGAGCCTCTATATTTGCATTAGCGGCTTTTGTTGTGGAGGCCTGAGGCTGCCGGCCTCCACACGGAAGGGTCCTCCTCTCAGATGGCAGAGGGCTCGCTAAACCCACACAAACCCCTTTAATACACACACAAACACACCCACCCACACACACACAAGCTCTCTTTCAAAGTCAGCACAATGCCCGTGTCATCGGAGGTACTGCAGTCATTCAGTGGTTTGATCGGCTTCAATGGTCATGGTCCAAATATTGTGGTGTCAATGACTGGTGGTGTTATTTACTGTAAAAAATACTTACTATCAGCCTTATTATGTGTGTGTGTGTATATATATATATATATATATATATATATATAGAGAGAGAGAGAGAGAGAGAGAGAGAGAGAGAGAATTTTATAGAAATACTTTTTATATTTTCTCTGAAAACGGGAAGTCAAAACCAAATGAATGTTATTGTCCCCTACCAAATAAAAGACTTCATAGCTACAACGGGTTATGAGTGAGGCGCTCAACGCTGTGCTGCTGACACCCGTTTAGTTCATAACGAATGCCTCTGCCACCATAACTCATAACTCCACCGAGAGACCGCCAGGGAGACGGCCGGAGCTGTGAAGTGCGTGTTAGATTATATTTTGCATATGTTCTCTCGCTATCCAATAGCCCCTCCGGACTACAACACATCACAAAAGAGGGGGTGGGACTGTGATGGGGATGGGGACGGGGGGGGGGGGGGGGGGGAGCTGAGAGGAGCGAGGTTAAGATTAATTAATTGGATGGCGCCCAGAGGCAACGCCTAGCCGACCAATCAGCACAGGCGTCTTACCAGCAGGATTAGGCCATTAAGCCATTCAAATCTTATCCCAAAGTAATCAACTATCAAGGACCACCCAAACACAAATAGACCGGACAATATGGACGCAGCGTGGAAACAATCCATATTTAGCATATGGATTCACACCGTTCTCGGGCCAAAACCTCATTCATATTCGGTCCTTGATAAATCTTTCATTAATTATAATTGTCCACTGGGACCGCGGGAGATATTATGGAGATTAACTAGGTGATCCTCATGGAAGGAAGAAAGATGGCTGCCAAACGGACGCTAGCAGCGCCTCGCTGTCAGGCGGGCTTTGTGACAACTGCTGGCTTTGGAAAAAGTCAAGTTGTTACGAACAAAAGAAAATGGACGCTATAGAACAGAGGACAGCGCAATAAATCCTGGGGGCGATCATAGTGATGCATAATTTTACTGTACTGTAGTTCTGTTGTTCTGATGAAATATCTGCAATGGTATAATAAAAATATACATAATAACAAAAAATATATATGTACATAATATAATTTAACAATACTGTACATATACCCATAGCCCTTGTGCTGCTGTCCGGTACTTTTTTTTTTTTTTTTTTTTTTTATAGCAACACCAAAACGATGCCGAGTCATGGATCTGACATGTCAATGGCGTCTCAGGGCCTTCAAGATGGCGATCGCTCCGTCGTCAGCAGGCAGCAGGGAAAAAGCGTCGACAGCCGTCGTTTAATAATTCCCCCCCCCCCCCCAAAACAAAACACACCTCTCGGCTGACTTCCATCATTGCCCCCTCCCCCTCACCCCGGGGTTCAGCCGCGGCGCGCTTTGTTCGTTGTGGAACAAAAACGCAGAAAAAAGGGGAAACACAATCGAAATAGTTGGCAAGGGCACGAGCGATACATAGAAACTCAATCTGCGCGGGCGGCTTTTAAAACTCCACCTCGGTCTACGCCTTTGTGAGGCCTCGCACAATGGGCCGCTCTGTCAGACGCCCGGAGACCCGGGCTTTCACCTGCAAAGTGAGGACACCAGACACCCCCCCTTTCACTCTTGTTTAGTTTAAGGCCAAACTTTGTTTTCTGGGGGGGCTTTTAAAACACATGATAACAGTTGGGGGTGGGGGGGGGGGGTGTAAGATGACGCGTTGATCTGCGGTGCCCGTACGGTCCGGTCATGGCTGCTATGAAAACTTTCGTCCCATTGAAGAGAGGCCCCTACGCTGAAACGATCCTGTTTTAAGGGCTTTTAAAAGCTTCACCTTCAGCGCGGATCAGGACTTTATGTACAGCGCCCTGAAGACGATGTACACACACAAGCAGCTGGAAATTGGACCCATGTAAATACAGGCAGTGTCACCCAGAGGGGAAGGCTTTCGTGTGGTCTAGAGCCAGGGGGCGGGGGGGTCCGCCGGGAGCCCCCGGGGGGAACGGGTTCCCCCCACTTGTTGTCAAAATTGCTCTGGACAACATGAAGAAGTCACCCAGCTCCTTGCTAACACATAGCGGCCTTGTCATGGGCAGGCTTCGGAGGAACCAGGGCCTCCATAAGGCCGTGTTCATTTACATCGACATTTACATTTAGGGCATTTAGCAGACGCTTTTGTCCAAAGCGACTCACAATAAGTACATCCAAACCCCGAAAGGCCAAGGTATAGGACTGCCAAACATCTAAACAGCGGGTTAGTATTTATTGCACAGGATGTTCCACAGCTAACCACTCACCTCCATTCTTAAGGTAAGTTAAGTCATTTAAAGGGCAAAGTCAATGTTGAGTTTAATACATCCCGTAACACACCTTTGGATGGTTGAACTGAGTAAAGGTTTATGTGTGATTTGACCTTTAAATAACTGTTCACCTCCATCAACACAAACCATAAACTCATCACCACACACAGGGGCAAGAAACAATGGTCCCACACGGATGTTGAAATTGTGTTCACTGATTTAACGAGCACACTTGACACTTTGACACTCTCACACACACACAAACACACCACACACACACACACACACACACACACACACACACACACACACACACACACGCCCACACGGTGGCTCTTGGTGTCTGTGACACGTTAGCGGGGCTAGCGACGGGCTGCTAATCAGCTTCATCCACGCCACTAAAATTAATCAGCAGGGATCAGACGTGCCAGCTGTCTGGCCCATACCCCCTGCTAGCCCCCCACCGCCCAGAGAGCGGGAACGGGGGGTGTATGCGCGATAGAGCACTGTGTGTGTGTGTGTGTGTGTGTGTGTGTGTGTGTGTTAGACCTGTGTGTGTGTGTGTTAGACCAATGTGTGTGTGTGTGTGTTAGTCCAGTGTGTGTGTGTGTGTGTGTGTGTGTGTGTGTTAGACCTGTGTGTGTGTGTGTTAGACCAATGTGTGTGTGTGTGTGTTAGTCCAGTGTGTGTGTGTGTGTGTGTGTGTGTGTGTTAGACCTGTGTGTGTGTGTTAGACCAATGTGTGTGTGTGTGTGTGTTAGTCCAGTGCGTGTGTGTGTGTGTATGTGATCTAGACCAGTGTGCGTGTGCATGATAGACCAGTGTGTGTGTGTGTGTGTGTGTGTGTGTGTGTGTGTGTTAGACCTGTGTGTGTGTGTGTGTTAGACCAATGTGTGTGTGTGTGTTAGTCCAGTGTGTGTGTGTGTGTGTATGTGATCTAGACCAGTGTGTGCGTGGGTGTGTGTTTGTGTGTGTATGATAGACCAGTGTGTGTGTGTGTGTGTGTGTGTGTGTGTGTGTGTGACCAGTGTGCATGTGCATGATAGACCAGTGTGTGTGTGTGTGTGTGAGTGTGTGTGTGTGTGTGTGTGTGTGTGTGTGTGTGTGTTAGTCCAACGTGTGTGTGTGTGTTCATGATAGATCAGTGTGTGCGATAGAGTTTGTGCGTGCGCGTGAAAGAGTGTTCGAGTGTGGGTGATAGAGTGTGTGTGCGTGACCGAGTGTGTGTGCCTGATAGAATGTGTGTGCGTGTGAGTGATAGAGTGTGTTTGTGTGTGTGTGTGTGTGTGCGTGATAGAGTGTGTGCCTGCGTGTGTGTGTGTGCCCAGTCGACTCAGCCACCCCAGCTGGCTGAGTCGACCGCTCAGAGCTAGCGTAGTGAAAGAACCCAAAAAAGGTCATCATTAAAATCGTTAGTGTGTGGGGTTCAAGTCACCGCGCCGGTGGACGTCATGGGTGTGTGGTTGGTGGGGGGGTAGGGGGTCATCTGAGCACCTCCGTCCAGGCCGACTGCCTGTAATCTGGCCACGGATTAAAACGATTCGTTAGCCGATTAGCGTAATTCTATTTAGGGGGGGGGGGACGGGGGGGGGGGGGGGGACAAAAGGGTAGGCCCCCCCGCCGAAGGGGCCCCAAAAAATTGGGCTGAGGAAAACATAAACAACTCGCTGCCAGTTTGAGCTCAGATTCTCCTGCCCCCCACCAAACCTTGATTAAACACCGAAGGCATTCAAGGCATTTACACACACACACACACACACACACACACACACACACACACACACACACACACACACACAGATGCCCTCCAAGTTGCTGAGACCCCCCAGGGCAGAACAAGCGAGATAAAGGTGGTTTCATCGAGGAGGTGGTGGTTTATACCAAGCTTCTGAAATTCCCTCGGTGGCGAAGGAATATAACCAGCAACAATGAAACTCGGACAGAAATGATGGATCTATGTAGTGAGAAGGGCTCGGGGGGGGGGGGGGGGGGGGGGGGACAGACAGCTGCAGGAGATGGGCTTGATTAGGAGAGGTATTGTATAGAGGCTGGCTCTACGTTCTCTAAGTTTTCCCTAAGTGCCTCATTGGGCCGTTCCTTCCCGAGAAGTTGTTCGATTAGCCGGTAATCTTTCTTCGGACGAACGGAAGTCATGACATCCTCCCAAAGTCCATGCGTCTGCTAATTACACCGTTGACGTGAATCAAAACCCAAAGAAAAAACATCAAGAAAACTCCAAATGAACAACGAAAGTTTTGTCAATGCTGCCTGCGGCGGCGGAGGGAGTTCAGCAGGAGTTCAGGCAGACGTACGTACAGCTCAGGATGAAGGATAGCAGCATGGATTCCGGCGACATAAACCTGTCACTTCCTTATCAAACATCGCCCCCACCGCCAAAGTAACTGCCAGCCCGGGGCGGGAGGTTAATTGTGGCTTCAAACATGGCAGTGAGGAAGTGGAGGAGGACTTTTAAGGAAGTTGAAATCGTTGACTTTGAGAAATTTAAATCTCTTTGTCAAACCACCAGGATCAGCAAAGCCTCTTCTTATGGTGAGAGAGAGAGAGAGAGAGAGAGAGAGAGAGAGAGAGAGAGAATCCTTGGTGAAATGAATTAATCGATGCAGCAAAAAAAAGAAATCAGAAGAAATCAGAAGCAACATCAACTTCAACATAAAAGGAAAGGGCGGACGAGACCAGAGAGACACAGGGGAGAGAGGGGAGAGAG
>NC_136937.1:28499333-28504333 GCF_949987615.1 Pollachius pollachius | reverse complement strand
AGCTTGCAAACACGCTAATGTGTTTAGAGTTGGTTGGTTTAAAAATAACAAACATGAAAGTACTTCTTACAACTTCTCTGTTCCCATCCTGAGTATCAGACAGAGACTGAGTGAGGGAGAGAGATGTGTGTGTGTGTGTGTGTGTGTGTGTGTGTGTGTGTGTTGGGGGGGGGGGGGGGGGGTGGTTGAGGTCATCTGCATGTCCGTGCCACCCCATCATTCCTGCCTCAAGCCTAAACACATGTTTCCCTCTTCGAGTCATGTCCACTCCACACACAACGTCAGTGCTAGCATCAACACTGACAGGGGATGAGAGAGAGAGAGAGAGAGAGAGAGAGAGAGAGAGAGAGGGACAGAGAGAGAGAGGGAGAGAGAGAGAGAGAGAGAGAGAGAGAGAGACAGAGAAACAGAGAGAGGGAGACAGAGAGACAGAGAGAGGGAGACAGAGAGAGAGAGAGGGAGACAGAGAGACAGAGAGAGGGAGACAGAGAGAGAGAGAGGGAGGTTGAAGGGACAACTTAAACTGTCATCGAAAAAAGGCAACGTTTATGTGTGTGCGTGTGTGTGCGTGGTGTAGATGGGAGGTGTGCGTTTATGATTGTGTGTGTTTCTGTGTGTCTGTGAGTATGTGCATGTGACTGTGTGTGTGAGTGTGTGTGTGTGTGTGTGTGGTCCGGGGGAGAGGTGTTTCAGAGGTCAAGAGGGGTCACTGGGGGTCTGGAAGAGGTCCCAGTCTCCCCCTCCCCCCCCTGATTACCTGTCCTGCACCGCCGCCGCCAGATCCCACTGATCCGGCTCACCCTGGCCAGGTCACGGTCCTCAGGTTACACACACACACACACACACACACACACACTCAGACCCCTGGCCACCCTTGGACATGGACTTGACGTTGGCCCTGACATCCACACAAAGGGGCTGTTTTCTTTGGGGGGGGTAGGGTCGGTGGAGAGGTGAGTTAAGCCAATAGGTGAGGAAACCCGACGCCGCCCCGGTCACCGGTCAGCGGTGGGACGACAGTGGGTGTCAATCACGTGAGGGGGAGAAGGGGGGAGGGAGGGGAGTTGGAGCTTCATGCGGATGGAGCGATGAATTAAAGTTTAAACTGTGGATTTGAAGGCGTGCTCTTCGACTTACGAGATCAGTGTTTATGAACGTTTATTAGCGAGCTTTGGGGAAAAGATAGTCAGCTTTTTTGGGAAAGTTTCTGCTTAGCGTGTTGTCGAAATTGACTATTCAGCATGTTTATGAAGTTGACTATTCAGCATGTTTATAAAAGTTACTATTAAGCATGTTTATGATAGTGTCTACTTTGTGTGTTTATGGACGTTAATATTAACATGTTTATTAAAGTTTGCAATTACTGTGTTGATGAAAGAATCTGTCGCGTTTTTTTGAAGATTTCTCTTCAGTGTGTTTATGAAGGTTTCTCTTCAGCGTGTTTATGAAGGTTTCTCTTCAGCGTGTTTATGAAGGTTTCTCTTCAGCGTGTTTATGAAGGTTTCTCTTCAGTGTGTTTATGAAGGTTTCTATTAAGTGAAGTCAATGGAGTATATATACAGATATACGTCACACACGCAAACAGGGCTTGAACGCCACCGTGAGAAAATATGTTGAAACTGTGTTGACTTAAGACATACGATACATGCATATATCTATACATATATATATATATATATATATATATATATATATATATAAATACACAATAAAGCTCAACGTGTTGTCTCTTTATTAAACTTTTCTGTCTACACTCCTCGCAACCTGGCAAGATGGGGTTAAAGGTCATCACTGGTCTTTTGAACCCAAGCAATGTGACCTTTACACCAAACACACACACACACACACACACACACACACACACACACACGAGAGAGAGGAGCCAGACAGACAGGCGATGAAGAGGAAGACAAATAGGATGAAGGTAAGCGATAGAAGGGACAGATAGGAAGACGAGGGTGGGGGGGTATGGGAACTTCAAAGGCGCGGCCGTGTGATGGCGCTTCATCACGGGGGCCGCGTGGGAACAGAACAGAGACCAGGGTAGACACACAACCATTCTGCTTCCTGCTAACCTTTCTGACCACACACACACACACGCACGCACGCACACACGCACGCACGCACATACACACACAAACACATAGACAGTGTACTATATATATATATATGCGTTGAAATTGTCGGCATGCAGACGGACGTGGTATGTATTAAAAACAAGTCGTTGTTTTAGGGGCGCACACTGTGGGGATCCTCGCAGCTAGCTTGTAACAGGCTCCTTAAACAGAGCTTGTGCTATCAGCTGTCAAGTGTGTCACGAGGCCAGTACGATCATCTCGTCTAGCTTCAAACCAAAGGCAGGGATGTCATACCGAACATCAGCACAGCTGGGATCACCTGACGTACTCTGCCCGCCGCCTCGCACCTTCAACCAAATCACAGCCCTGCCGGTGTTCAGCATGACAGCACTCCCTCTCGTTTGAGGTTGACTTCATGCAACGGTTCTACCAGAACTATTATGAGTTGACAGTAATAAGCGACAACAGAGTATGAGTAGTTGAGACAATTTTTTTCATTTATTTTTGCTCTGCCAACACAAATAGTTCTGCGACTCGACTGTTGCCAAGCAACTCCTAAACATTTTCTTGCGGGTTACTTTTGTGTAGGGAGACAATTTACCGCAAGTTACGCTCTTTTGTGTAATTAGCGGTTATTAGCAACACAGCGGAGTGATACATGCATAGCTAAAAGACCCAGGTCTGTCATGCTCTGTATCAGCACTCATGGGATCCCTCTCATCCAATCAAATTAGTCGGTCGGATCTAACTGTTTCATAATGTACTGCGTCATGCCGCTTAGGACCAACATTACGGCACACATCCGCAATGTTTCAACCACATCTTGGAAGCGCTTTAGTGCCATATCGCATCGGTGTTTGGGTATCGTGATACTTTAAGTGTTTCCCGACCTGTAAACACCACTTCATCAGACAAAGCAATATACTGCGAGACAAGTCATCCCAGAACCGTCTCTGACATAGCAACGCCCATACTAATGTCTATTCTCTCTATGAATTGCATCCATATTTGAGTGTATGCACAGATGATTGAGAGGTGAACCCTGTTTCTCTCTGCTGGCACAATGTCTGTCATTTACTGTAGTGTTCAGCCTTAATGAAATGCACCTGTACACAAAGGCTGTACAGGTGTGCACATAGCATGCAGGTTGGATCTATTCAGGTCCACAGTACAGTGCAAACAGATACATTGAAGCCATGCACACACACACACACACACACACACACACACACACACACACACACACACACACACACACACGCACGCACGCATGCACACACACACGCACATGCACACACGCACACACACACACACACACACACACACGCACACACACACGCACACACACACGCACACACACACACACACACACACAGACACACACACACAGACACACACACACACACACACACAAAATGCTTTCCCAGCCCTTCTCACGTTCCAGGTCGTACAGGGTTAAAGTTGAGGACAATGTTCCACGGACCAGGTTGTTCACAAACATGAGATTAATTCAACTAAAGTCTGACAAGTTGTGAGACTATAGAGAAGTGATTTTGAATTCATGAGGGTGTTCAATGTTCCCCCTATGACTTCTGATCACAAGAGATGGAGGCAAAAAAAAAACAGAAGTACAAAGGAAAGAACTGGGAGGAAGAAATGACTCTATGAAAAAGACTGAGGCGAAAGAAAGAGAGATAGAGGAAGTTGGACAAAGAAAAGCTGATCAAATATGAAAGAGCTAACATTCAGGAAAAAGGAGAAAAAAACTGAAAATCAGTAAGGAAAAGGAGGAATGATTACAGAGAAGAAAAGGAGAGAAAGAGAGAGAGAGAGAGAGAGAGAGAGAGGGGGGGACAGAGAGAGAGAGAGACAGAGAGAGACAGAGAGAGAGAGAGAGAGAGAGAGAGAGAGAGAGAGAGACCTTACCTGAGACGGAGGGTGGGGTCAAAGGTCAGAGACGGTGCTCATGTTAGGGAACACTGGACAAGAGAAGCATGCTTTGTCAGGGGACAGAGGCTCTGTGTGTGTGTTCATTTTTGTGTGTGTTTGTGTGTAAGTGTTTGACGTGTGTGAGTTCATGTGTGTGTTCATGGTGGGGGTATCCAACATATAACTGGCACACAATGACACCTCTTTATGTTCTGTGCACTCTCTCACACCACAACCGTATCACCCCTTCCTCTCACACACGCACACAAACACACACACACACACACACACACACACACACACACACACACACACACACACACATTTGCATACACATACACGTAGAGACACACACGCACAAAATAAATAAAGCGTTGGATTTCAGCTGACATGACCTCAGAGGTTAGGGGTCAACAGTGTTGAAGAAAATGTAATCTCTCTCTCTCTCTCTCCACTCTTTCTCTCTCTCCCTTTCTTTCGTTCTCTCTCCCTTTATCTCTGTCCGTTTCTTTCTCTCTGTCCCTCTTTTTCTCTTTTTCTCTATCGCTCCCTCTCTCTGACTGTCTAACTCCCTCTCTCTCCCTCTCTCTCTCTCTCTCTCTTTCTCTTGCTCTTGAATTTAAGCTATAGGGGTAAATATTTTAAATAATATGCCCAAATATATTATTTTTGTCACCAATAGAACAATGTATGAAAGGTATCTGGAAGAATAGAGCCGGACACGAGAGAAATAGAGCTGTTAATGATTATTTGCCTTAATGCGAATATGAAATGTTTCAGCTTTTCGGGGGTTATTTTACTAACAAAGAAGTTCAATCTAAATACACTGACGACCTTATTTGTGTTTTAAGAAAGTTCTAAGATATTGATTTTGTTAGTGACCGTCGGCTGGCCGGCCCAGTTCATCTTCGATGGATAAAAAGTGGCACATTCGCCACCTGGTAGCATTTTACTGACCTCTAGCGGCCAATGTTCTTATTTACTAATGTAATA
>NC_136937.1:28484333-28496833 GCF_949987615.1 Pollachius pollachius | reverse complement strand
TTAGACCACACTGTATTAAGCTAACATTAATACCTCATTAGACCACATAGTTGTAGTGATGGCACCAGTTCTGAATAGCTTCTTCTTCTACACATAGAGTGGTCAACACAAAACCATATACAGATTTATGGGTCTGAGATTTTGAAGGGGCCGACCCTGTAGGGGTGACTTATTTACCATTCCGCCCACACGGACACAGGCTGAAGATTTACCTGAGTAAATCAGGCCCTGTAGGCGTGGCTTATTTACCATTCCGCCCATATGAATATAGACTGGAGATCTATATTAATGAAGCAGAGGCTTCATGAACCTCCTCCAGTGGTCACGTCAACTTACATTGTATCTCTGAATAAAACATTGCGTTGAACCTTTACCGCTCTTAGAGTCATACCTAGCCCCGGAGCCACGATACAAGAGGATTAAATCAACGTGCCAGTCTTTAGTGCCAATTGATGGGCCTGTCCTCCATTAGAGTGAAGAGATAGTGCAGGACCTCTGCTGGAGGTTTCTCAGGTCTGTTTTAGCATTTTATATGGGCTTCATTATAAGCATAATTATTAGGGGAATGACTGATCTTGACTTGGGTTTTGTGCGTTTTAAGCACATATAAGCAGATCATTACCTTTGATATCAAGTTTTTAATCAACAGTGTTTCAATAAAATCCTTCCATTTCAATGACTCCTCTGAACTTTGTAGTATCTGTTTTGATTTTATTTTGTTTTTATCGTCTATTTCTTTTCTCAATTAATGTTTTAAGGCCTTTACCACAGAGGTGTTATACCAGGGGCGAACACAGGTGTATCATGACGTGATATTAATTATGGTTCCTTGCTGGCATACACGCACAGATCCATAATTAACTTTTGGGTGCAGTGAGGTCTAATTGTCGCTAGATGCCGCCTTTGTGTTTAAAATGAGAGGTCGAGTCGCAGAGCCACAAGATCATCTCAACGATGATACTCCCTGATTATATCGCTTCATATTGTTGTTGGCAGGCCTGCTTAATGTTTTAGATGTAATATCGAATGTATATCAATCGGCTGTCGTAAATGGGTACAACGATTGGGAGGATAATACATCTAATAAATTGCATATTTATATATTTGAAACAGCCGATTGAGTAAAATAAAAAAAACATTAAATTATTCATTAATTTTGAATTGAAGCATAATGGCCAAATACATAGGCCTATTGGTAACGGCAAACAACGCAAAATCCCGTGTATATTTGATAGCCAAAAACGTTTATTCTAATCTTTAAAAATAACTGTCTGTTTCAACGGTTTCTTTTTTTTCTCTTACTCTTCCTTTCTTGATTTCTTTTTAAATCCCTGTATTTGATCATATAGCCTTCATTCTCAAAACAAGTTTAGCATTCATTTTTATTTTAATGCATTGTCTTTTAATCCGACAAAGTTGTATTTAATAAACCTACAGATAAATCCTTGCTATGTTGGTATGTCACCTACACACACTCTCTCACACACACACACACACACACACACACACACACACACACACACACACACACACACACACACACACACACACACACACACACACACACACGAGAGAGGAGGAGAGAGCTGTAGGGGAGAGAGACTGGGGAGGGGGGGTGAGAGAGAGAGAGAGAGAGAGAGAGAGAGAGAGAGAGAGAGAGAGAGAGACCGGACTGAAAACCAGCGCAGCCTCGAGAGGAGCCCCTCTCGTCTTCACCGCTCCAGCGCAGATGAACCAGCCGAGGTTTTAAAAGTGAACTCTCCGCACTTTGAAAGTTCCCCGAGCAGTTTTTCCTAAAGTTTAGCCTTTTTTTTCGTCGCCACGCCTGTGATGGACCGCTGAGGCGACGAGTAGATAACTTCCCCCCACCCTCTCCTTCTGGGACTGTCGTCTTTCTATCGGTTTGGAGACGGTGGGACAGGACCCTCTGTATCGCGCTGTCCAGGACCTTCCGTGTCTAGTCGGTGTTTTTCTTGGTCCCAAAAGATAGTAGATGGATTCATCATCAGTGGGGCTTTGCGGAGAATTGTGCGCGTCTCTCAGAGGGGGCTGAAAAGTTGTAAGAAACAGAGTAAAGCTGAGTAAAACCAAACGACAAAACAGCAAAACAAAACGAACAGGAGGGAAAACGAGGAGGACTCTGGAACCCGAGACCAGACTCGTGTGGTGCCGGGACACGAGGGTCCGGGACACGAGGGTCCGGGACAGAAGCAGCGAGGACCGCAATTAGTGGGTGAGTTCCGAAACACACGAGTTGTCCATGTGCTGAGGTGGAGGGCTGGGAGGCGACAGGGGGTCAAAATGAAGAAGCATTTCTTGAACTTTGAAGTGTTTTTATTTTGTGTTTGTTCATAAGATGTTCTCAGCGCGTTGTCGACATATTACTGAATAGCTTATTGGTCAATTGGTTAATTGGTTAATTGAACGTTTGATGCGGACTGTGTTCTAGGCCTGTAGGGATTTAACTCCAGTAGCATATTAGATAAATTGTAACTTATTGTGCAATATCACAGAAAGACACAAGCAAACCCTTAATAAATGATTTTGTTGTCTTGCCTAAACCGTGTGGTGGAGATCATGTTTCCTCATCGTACCAAATGAACGCAATGGTTTGTAGAAATTAATATATGCCCTTGTTAATTAATATTTTAATAAGGAAAACGTCTATATAATTGTATTCCAATTGGTGAATTGTACGCCATCTGACAATAGTAAACGCCATATTTTAAATGGGTAGAAATACGGGTGAAAATAGGTCTCTCGAATGAACTGATAATATATGTTCACACGCTTGCAACTTCAACGAACCACACAATTTAGTCTTTCTATTATTTAAGGTCCGTTTGCACATCATTAACGGATGTGGGGCGTTTCAACTGTCACTTCAAGATCACACACCCACACACACGCACACGCGCGCGCGCGCGCGCACACACACACACACACACACACACACACACACACACACACACACACACAACATAAAGTCAAGCTAAATAGAAGATGTTAAATCCCTGTTTGTAAAGGAATGACGCTCGAATGACCCGTATCCATAACATGATGCGAACTTTTAGATTTTTCCCACCTCGTTCTACCTCAGTATTTCCTTATTTCCCCCGCTTTTTTTTGCTCTCTGCTTCTCCTAAATATTGAATGCCTTGTTGCCGGCATTTGCATCAGAAAAAAACGCTTGGTTTTTTTTCGGGGTGCGTGGCCATTGTGCGGAACAAGACGCTCAATCAGTCAGGGATCTGGGCCGGTGAAAGGACGCAGAGGAGCGATTGGCCCTTTCACTGCATTCAGCCCGGGACCCCGCCGGCCCCCCTCAGACCCCTAAATGGGGATGTGCCACTTTCATCTCCTGGCCTGCTCCTCCGATGCCCAGTTTGTCTCAAGGATGGGATAGGACCCCACATTATCTTCCACTTCTGCGTTTCTGTGGTTCGTTTTAAATTACAAAGATCATTAAAAATGATCTCATTTTTAATTGACCCAAACGGAGCAGGAACGCAGCCCTTTTTATATTGGATTCTTCCTTCCTCCGCACCCTTATAAAAAGATTACAAAACAAATTCTCAACTGAAATGTCTTCCGGAAAACGGGCGGGTTGTGGGGCGATAAGTGTGAATGAGTAATGACTAAAGCCTCCCGCTGCGTCGACTCAAAAAGTCTCTCAACGCCGCGCCAATTAAAGCCGGTGGGTCTGGGGCTGCAGGTCGTGTTGCTGCTCCAGAGCGGATTCCTACCGGCTTAAGGCCCGGGACACTTGATTGACACCACACACCCACACACACACACACACACACACACACACACACACACACACACACACACACACACACACACACACACACACACACACACACACACATGCTGGCAGCCTAGACCAATAATAAGCACCATTTTCTTCAGCACTTTTGTTTACAGAAGTGCATTTAAAAGATTTAAACGGAGAGAATAAACAAAACACAAACTACAGTGAAAATAAAATATGCATATTAAAATATTTAACAAAAATTACATCTTAAGGGTCACTGTTTATTTTGGGACTCTTTTTCTAATTTAAATATGTCCATTTAAACAAGTTGATAAAATAGCATTAAAACGGAAGTAAAAAATAAATAATTTCACAGTGTTCACGGATGTCCTTGCTGTCTGTTAACCTCCATCTTTGGTGCCTTGCGTGTAGGCCTGTAACATTGACCCATGTTACTGCCAACTTACATTCTCCTCCTCTCTTCAGCTCTCTTCAGCTCCTGAAACACGCTAGTACTAGCGTACCAATAGGCCTCATGTTGATGATGTTGATTGAAATTTTCACTGAGAGACTGGCTGCTCAAAGAAAAAGAAAAAAAAAATCTTGTGACTTGTTGATAGCAAATGTGTCAGCTAAATCTTCGTCTTCTCCGATTGGTTGCAATGCTCACCAGTGAAATAGAAAATACATTTACATATCCAAAGAGGATATTTTTTTCTTTACACACACACACACACACACACACACACACACACACACACACGCACACACACACACACACACACACACACACACATACACACACACTCTTCCAGGGAGATCATCACCCGGAAGTTTGTTATGTTTTTTTTTCCCTTTCGGCTCCCCTGAACCAAAACCAGATGATCAGAAGACACAAGAAACTTTCTACCGCAGACCACAACGGTTCTATCTGGCATTGGAAACGTACACTGCGGAGCCAAGCCATGTTCCACACGCACACACACATATATATACACACAGATACATATACATACACGCACACGCACACACACGCACACACACACACACACACACACACACACACACACACACACACACACACACACACAGATTCAAGAGAAATCAGAAATCAAAGGTCTAGGGGCCTCTGAGGGCCCCTACTCTGCTTCCTCTCTGCATAACGTGGCGTAGCTGGTAGTTCTTAGAGCTGCCCTTTGATGCCTGTTTTAATTAACCCCTGACGGGACCCCTGATCATTCTTTACACTGGCTGACAGTCACTTACTGCGTGTGTGCTTGGCCGTGTGTGTGCCTGTGTGTGTGTCTCAGTGTGTGTGTCCCTGTGTGTATGTGTGTGTGTGTGTGTGTGTGTGTGTGTGTGTGTGTGTGTGTGTTTCAAAGAGCACATCATGAAACGCGACACAAGCAAGTAACGCTTTCCCCGTGTTTCTCCTTCCTCCCGAAAGCTCCCTCTCCCCTCCCTTTCGGGTCCGAGGTTCGACCGTTTTCCCCTCTCTGTTGGGTAATGTGAAATGGACCAGTCACCACGGCTTGCAGCAGGTTGCAGCATCCGAAACGCGCGGCGAACATACAATTAAAATACTTAACGAGTCTGGCCGCTTGAAACTGTCCATACATTCACGATCCTCAATGGATATCTATATCTAGTTTGATGCCTAGTTTGGTTCCTCAGCTGGGCAGTAATTCATCTCCATATATGGTCGTGGCCTTGTGTTGTTGAAAAAAACTCCTTTGAGAAAAGAGCCTTCCCAGCTGATTCCTGTTCATCTTTTAACATCGTTATTCGGTCTACCGGATTGAACCCTTTTGTACGCCTTGTAGATTACTTTCTTCCGGCCCCCCGCCATTGTTTTGAAATCCTGTAGACCGCAGCGTTCCTTGTTCATCATGGACTGAAGCCCCCTCCCCCGAGCCCTGATTGGTCCTATTTTATCTTTCTTTTTGGGTGAAAAAGACGTTGAACGGGATGGAGGCCAGACTGCCCCGCACTGAGAAACAGAACGGGGACCCAAAGAGATCAGGCCGCTCTCACAAGGCTGGAACCATTCCCCATCGTGCCGTTCGCTAGGGGCCTCAATGTGGTCTCATCCCCCCCCTACCCTCCATCGGACTGGGGGGCAGGAAAGCAGGGTAGGCCGCGGGGTAAGAGGGGGGCCAGGGAGTCCGGGATAGACCTGGAACCTTCTCGAGGGCTGCTGGAGATTTAAGTGACATACTGGGACAAGTAACGACAAAAAAAAAAGTTGGTCGAGTTCGAAACCAGGCGAACTGGGAATTGTACTGGGACCGGCTGTTAACACATGCACCCAAAGGCAGGCGGTGCAGGTGGCCTAGAAACACTGTGGGCTCTATTGAGCGTGTGGTTAACCGAGGAGATGACGGGTGGGGCCTGAGTTATGATTGGCTGTGCTGTCATGAAGGTATTTAACTGTGGACGCATAGACTATCAACCGGCAACGGCACTAAAGGTTTGCATGGCGGTTTTTAGTTTGTTTTAACATCGACTTTTGGTTTGAAGACTGTAGTTGTACTGGGAACTGCACTGGGAGCCGAGTTCAAATGGTGTTTATCCATGGTCTCAGGTGAGGAGAGGGTTTAGTGATGTTGAATTATAGATCAACATCACTAAACCCTCTCCTCACCTGGCTTCCAGAAACAAGACATACCAGCTTATACTGGGTGATTCTGGCTCATACTGGGTGACACTGGCTCATACTGGGTGATTCTGGCTCATACTGGGTGATACCGGCTCATACTGGGTGATTCTGGCTCATACTGGGTGATACCGGCTCATACTGGGTGATTCTGGCTCATACTGGGGGACACTGGCTCATACTGGGTGATTCTGGCTCATACTGGGTGATACCGGCTCATACTGGGTGATTCTGGCTCACACCGGGTCATACTGGCTAATACTGGGTGGGCTGCCCTCGGAGGTCATCTGCAGACCAACCAGTTGCTCCGTTGAATCAATAACGTGTGAGGAAGAGACACAGTACTGCACCCCCCTACCGAAACCAAAACGGTGGTCGTAAATACATCAAGGCGCCATTTGGTCAGGCGTGGTAGACAGGGATCAAAGTAACACTTGTTGCGGTGCACTCTGGCCCGTCAGTGTTGACTTAGAGAGAGACATTACGTTCATCTCCGGTGAAATGCGGACTGTTTGAATCGCTGGCGGTTTACCACCGTCACCATGCAGGTCTTTGGTGTTACAGCTCACTCTAACCCGTCAGAATCAGTGCTGGGTGCAGCTGTTTGCTTTGAGCTCATGTTTTCGGTTTGGAAACGCACACCTTCCGGCTCCCAAGTGAACGCCGCTCAAAGAAGCGAGGCATGCGTCTACCGGGAACTGCCCGGCACATCCACACATCTTCTCCAGCGGATCCCTGGACGCTGCCCAGTACAGAACACACAAGATTGAAAATTCTGGAATTATTCTGGAAGATTCTCAGTACAGGCACCATTTTTCCTTAGCGGCATTGAAGTCCCTAAAAGAGCCCATCTGCGCGGTTCGGTTCCTCTCTCTCTAGTCCGACGTGCGACTGCTTGCCCTTTCCTACCATGTTGTTATTCATTCCGTTCTTTGGACGCCCCTCATTGGTCAGCTGTGTCTCCTTGTATGTCCTCGTTGTCTCACCTGTGTTAAGTAGTTAATTGGGCACACCTGTAACTACTTGTACTGGTTCTGGAGCTCAGCTTTCAGTTTCTCTCTGCTCCTCCAGTGGTGCGTCAAGTCTTTCTGTAGATGTCCTTCCCCTCCCTCTGTGTGTGTGTGTGTGTGTGTGTGTGTGTGTGTGTGTGTGTGCCTTTGTGTGTGTGTTAGTATGGGTATATGTGTGGGTGTGTACGTGTTTGTATGTTTGCGTGTGTTTGTGCAAGTTTGTGTGTGTATGTGTTTGCCTTTGTGTGTGCGTGTCAGTGTGTGTGTATGTGTGTGCGTCTGTGCTTGCGTGTGTGCACGTGTGTGTGCCTGTGTGTGTGTGTGCTTGTCTGTGTGTGTGTGTGTGTGTGTGTGTGTGTGCGTGAGAGGACAGTGTGGGTTTTGACGGCTGATTCCTGGAGACAGGTGAAATCGTACCGCTGCGGGACCCTTCCTCTGAACTCAGACCCAACATCTGGTTGGAGATCAGCCACAGGATATTGCACTTCCAGGCCCCACGCACACACACACACACACACACACACACACACACACACACACACACACACGCAGGAGCACACAAACCTCAAGAGAAGAGTAAACCGTCCTAAAACACATAGCCACCGTAAACCCTAGAACACCAGACCTCTCAGGGATCTGTCTGTTCGTCTGCCTGTTTGTCCGTCCGTTCTGTGGCACGACGACACCCAGCGTGGTATTAATGAGCGGGTGCCGGCCTGGGGTCTAGCGTTAGGGTGGGGGGGCTAGGAGGTTTACACCTTGGATTGATGGCTAACCGCGCAGTAGAAGGGGGAGAATCTCAGACACCCTCATCGGGGTCATTTTACGACTCTTCCCCTCGCTTGCCGCCTTTTTAAGTTCAGAGGAACTCCGGTGTCGTAAGTTAACATAAATCCAAATGTCAGCGTTAGCTTGTGTTTGCATCTGTGTGTCTCCCCCCCCTCTCCCTCCCCCCACCGCCACGCCCTCCCCCGTTCGTTGGCGTTGCCGACTTTATATCAAGTCGCTCCCTCTTTTTATATATGTTTTTTACGGGTTGGCTATTATTCAAAGGAGAATAGGTGTTAGACCCGAAACATAAATTGCGGCAAGCGGGGCTGCTTGCCGATGGCGAAGGAATTGACTAGGCGCCGCCGTGTGATTTCACCGCGGAACGCCGTGACCTTTCGCTTCGGAGACTCAACTCATTAGTTTGGCTGACAAGCTGCCGGCGCCATAACTCAGGAAACAGGAAGCCGGTTAGCGGAGCCCGGCTAGCCGTACGCGGTGATGAGGCAAGCGGCTAACTCCTGAGGGCCCCACCCACCTGAACGGCAGGGGATATTTGTTAGCTTGACGCGCGGAGGGAGAGCGGGGGGAGATGTTAATGCGGGTCTACGTGCTAGCACCGGTCGTAACCCTTCAGAGGAATATTCCATATTCTGCGTAGTTATTCGCCGCTTCTGTGGCCCCTGCAACATTCTTTGTTGCAGAGTTATTTTTTTAAACTGGAATGAGTGCGGGAATGCTGGAAAAGAAAGAAAGGAGAAAGTAAAAATCTGAGCGATGAGTTCTGGACTGGGATGATGTTGGAGGGAAGGATAATTTATCAGAACCAAAAACGGGATGAAGCATGATTTTCTCTGCACTGATGAGTTCGTTGAACTACTTGTTCTGTGTTTCATTTAATCATAGCTGCGTAAAGGAGGGGGTCAGTATAATATACATTTTATGTGAAGTGTTGTTGTTTATATTGTAAATAATATTGCGACTATAGGGTTCTGTCAATGTAAATGTGAAAAGTAGAATGTAAATATGAAATGCAAATGTGAAATGTAAGGGTTATAATAAAACTTGCAGTCGGACTGGTAGTCAGCAACAAAAAAAGTTTACTTCGAAAATGAACTTGTTATATAGTGTCTAATGACCTTAAAACTGTAAAGGTAAAACACACATTTGTCAAACCAACTTTTGTGCCGGCCATATCCTTATGTATCTAATGAGTAATCACAGGTCTCATCCACACATGGAAGTGTCCCTGATAGCCCTTGGCACATATGTCAACATGAAACACAAGAGTGAGTATAGGAGAGGATGCACTTAAGCATGCACTAAGCACGCATAGCTATGCATGCTAAAGTCTTTTAAAACTAACTTTAGCATGATTTGATGCATATGTGCTGCAATTGCCTCATCCAGTCACTCCTCTTATCCCCCAGCTGAGTGTTAACAGCTCATCCTTTACAAGCTGTCTTAGCAACGGGTCCAAAAAACAAAACAACACCCTGAGCTGTTTGCTGTTGAAGTGCGCGGAGCGCGATGGCACGCCGGCTCAAGGAAAGCTAGCTAAAGTGAGTGCCAGTGGAAGTCTTTTAAACGGGCCGGGGCCCTTTGAAGGCTGTTTGCGTTGCTCTCAGCCACTATTCAGCGGGCCGCTGTGGGAAAGGACTCCAGTGAAGGGACAGGATAAGGCCTCTGAACAAACAGCCGCCGACTCTCCCCCACCCAATGCCTCGCCAGAGGTGGGGAAGGGGGGGGGGGGGGCTGAGAAGTTAGTTGTCTTAAATAACCTTATTGTAAGTGACGCCTTTGTTAGTCATTATGCAGAGATGAATCATTGTGTGGCTTTTCAAAGCCCCCCACCCCCTCTCCCCCCGACACCCAGCAGTGGGAGGTAACAGCTCATTAAGCAACAAGCTGAGCTATTCACTCACTCTGGCCGTTGTGAGCCACTGCCAGTAAACCCGCTATGTATATAGTTTGTTTAAAGATCGGATTGTTGGATTGGGTTTTTTTTTTTTGCAGCAGCAGGTTCCTGAATATCGTGTGGTTGTTGATGTTGTTGGTGTTGCAGTGGGTGCTGAAACAAGATATTTTCTAATTATGATGCAAATATTTGGTCGTTTTTCTTGTGTTTCTGATTACTTAAGGGTTTTCTTTGCCTGAGAAAGCAAACTTTGCTTGCTATTTTGGCATTTTCTTGAGGCAATATGATTAACCAAAAGATGAATTGGTGCGATAATGCATAGATTATGGAGAATGAAACTATTGAGTTGCTAGTTGAAGCCCTATGTGAGGATAACCATATGTTACCTTAGCAACACATTAGCATATACGCTTCTCAAAGTTCGGCCCTTCAATTAAGTTAAGCACCGAAACGTGTGTGTGTGTGTGTGTGTGCGTGTGTGTGTGTGTGTGTGTGTGTGTGTTTGCTTGTCTCTATATGTGTGTGTGTGTGTGTGTGTGTGTGTGTGTGTGTGTGTGTGTGTGTGTGTGTGTGTGTGTGTGTGTGTGTGTGTTTGTTTGTATTTGTGTGTGTAGGGTTTACTTGCTCCGTCACACCTGTTGTCTGACTTGTGGCACCGGGGGCAGTAAATCCACCCCTGTCGCCTCAGCAGAAGGTGTTCCCCAGTTGTCCCCATTTGACTACGTGTTCTGACTGGGCTATGTTTGTTTGTTGAGGCAATCGCTTACACAATACATTCCTGGAGGATTGAATTCTGCCCACGAAGGGAACTTTGACGACTGTCGAAATACGTCATTAAATATGTTGTTAATATATTTCTTAACTACCTTATTTTTTGGGCTTATTTTTTTAAGTCTCATATTTAGATATTTTAACCCCTGGGACTAAACTGAAACGGTTAAATAAAGTGGCTTCAAATCCATGCTGCTCAACATCACAAGTGTGTGTGTGTGTGTGTGTGTATGTAAGTGTATCTGTGTGTGCGTTTGTATGTGTATGTGTGTTTGTGTGTGTGAATTTGCGTGTGTATGTCTATGTGTGGGCATGCGTGTGTATGTATGTGTGTGTTTGTGTGTATGTATGTGTATGTGTGTGTGGTTGGAGGTGCACCTTGTGTGTGTTTCTTTATGTGTTTGTGTATGTGTGTGTGTGTGTGTTTTTCTCTGTTGCAGTATGTTTGTGTGTATATGTGTGTTCGAGAGAGTATGTGTGTGTATATGTGTGTGTGTGTGTGTGTGTGTGTGTGTATCCAGTGTGTTAGCTGTCCCTAAAGCCCCACGGCCGCTGTGGCTTTAAGGATCAGCCACTGTTCTTTTAAGTCGGTGAGCCGCAAAGTCTCGCTGAATGGCGTCGAAGGAAAGGTCAACAGTCAAATAAACTGTGATGACATGCAAGGCGAGAACCCCCCCCACCAACCCCGTTAAATCCCCCTAGCCCCAACCCCCTTCCCCAGCCCCTAAACCCCACCCCCACCCCAATCCCCAAACCCCAGCACCCCTTAACCCCAACCCCAAACCTAACTGTAAGGAACACATCAAAATGTGTTCCTTAAGGCGTGATGTCCTGTCCACACACGCGCTGTTTATTCTGGGGACACATACACACCATCAGCGCGCAGCACGTTGACTGACAAATCTCAAAATAAACAGGCACGTTTTTCTCTCAGTGTATACTTAACTTAATGAATGGATCACCCTTCCTTTGTCTAAGTCTCCCCCCCCCCCCCCCCCCCGACACCCCAAGATAAACCTACTGCGTGGGAGGAGGAGGAATGCGATGGGGAGGAAAACATGGCGGGGCGTGGGCTCCTAATTCACGATGAACTCTTCATTATGTCCTTGTTGTTGTTGACGTTCCAGGAGACTCCATCGTCGTCACCATGGAAACCTCCGCCTCCACCGGCAGCGAGAGGAAGGACAAGATGGACACAAGTGGCTTCGGTGACCTGAAGAAGCCATCTCCCTCGCTGACGAGAGGTAAAGCCGCTTCAGAAGCACATCAATAATACATGTCTATGTATATATATATATATATATATATATATGTACGGAACATCAAACAAGAGCCGAAACCTAAGAGTCCCGGGCTACACGGATCTTGCACGGCCCCTGTGCGTGTGTGTGTGTGTGTGTGTGTGCGTGCGTGTCTCTGCATATGTGTGTGTGTGTCTCTGTATGTGTGTGTGTAACCGGCCGATAGTCTCATGGGTTTCTATCAGGGGGTGTTCGTGGACCCTGGACGCAGTAATATACATTTCAAAGAATGAAGAAAGAAATCACTAGAAAGCCCATCTTGGGAGTCGCTGGCTTCACCGGCCCCTCCCCCTGCGGGCCCCAGTCAGGAGGTCTGCCG
>NC_136937.1:28469333-28479333 GCF_949987615.1 Pollachius pollachius | reverse complement strand
CTCAGGGGCTGGGGGGCCCTCCTCAGGGGCCCCTCAAACAGAGAAATGGCGACCTAAAGACACCGGCTCCTTCTCCTCCAACAGGGAGATCACAGGAGAGGAGAGAGCGAATATGAACACACACCTTCTTTGGGTGTGTGTGTGTGTGTGTGTGTGTGTGTGTGTGTGTGCCGGGGGGGGGGCGTTCTAAAGGAGGCCCTTCCCTTGGAGGAGGTCCTGGGACGGGTCTGAACTGCAGCAATATACCCCTGACACACACGCACACACACACACGCACACGCACACGCACACGCACACACACAAACACTGGTGGAAACCATTTCAACAACAGGCCGCACCCCAGTGAAACCAGTAGCGAGAGACACTCCCGGTTGGCTCTCGCTACTGGTATAGGATCGGGCTAACGTAAGGCCTGACTCCTGGGAAGGTTGGACTGCTCCTGGTTTGCGTTAACGGAGGAGTGGTTGTTGAACATCATATTCTAAACTTTTTTTTAATAAAGCAGCAAACATTACTTAGTAGCAGGTAAAAAGTGAAAGTGGTGTTATTGCCTTCATACATGTAAGGAGACACAAACCACTGTATTAATGGCTTGTTATTTACAAAGTGTAAGACACTTACGCAGGACTCCTTTGAACTTCTTTAGTCCTTTAACGTTAAGGCTTTGACCTTTATGAAGCATTCTATTTTCGAGACTTTTATTTTGAAATCAGGCCACCTGCATCCTGAACAGAAACATAATGATCCCAGATCAGCGATGGAGACAAAAGAAAACAGCCCTAACCTAGATCCTATTTTCCCCTCTGCTGTGGCGCGCTGTGGTCTCAGATCAATACCAGGGGGAAAAAATGAAACACAAACAAAAAAAATCAAACATCTTTCCCTCTTCTAAAGAAATAAAGAAAATGTTCCCATTCTCCTTCAGGGAAGCAGTCACAGGGCATCAAGCTATGGCTTCCACATGGACTCACACACACACACACACACACACATACACACACACACACACACACACACGCACGCACAAGCACTCGCACACACACACACACATTTCTGTGGTTCTTTGTAAACATATAGTAGTTGGATGATTTTCCAAGATGCCCCCATTCTCTTTTATCTATAGTTCGGGAAAAGTGGGCCCTGAAAAACTTTACAAGATTAGATTACCATTTCCTCCTCCTCCTCCTCCTCCTACTCCTCCTCCTCCTCCTCCTACTGTTATCTCCACCATCCTTTCTTTTTTTTATACCTGTCTTCTCTTTCTCTTTTTCTCTTTCTAATTGTTCTGGCCGGTTTAAATCTCTTTTCAAAGCTGGTTTAATCTGCCTTGCCATCGCAGATCATTTCAATTAGCTAAATGGGTTTTCTATAAGCAATTCTTGCATAATCCTTATTGATTGACGCCAGCGATTTAGACCCTTACCGTAGTACTTTCATTGAGGAGTTTAAATTAGGTTTGATGCTGTATTTATTGACTCATGCAATTTGAATTGTTTTATACTATTAACTGTTAGGTGTTACACAGTTTACACAGAGAAAGGTGATTAAGGAGCAGTCAGGGGATAGACAGTAAAGATACAGGTTAATAAGAAACAGGTAGGGGACAAACAGTACAGAGACAGGTCATTGAGGAGCAGGTAGGGGTAAGACAGTACAGAGACAGGTCATTTGGGAGCAGGTAGGGGTAAGACAGTACTGGGACAGGTCGTTTGGGAGCTGGTAGGGTTTAGGGCGTCTTTCTCAAGAATGTCCAGGTAGTTAGTGGATAGGGTGTATATTGGGTATCAAATGCAGAACCTTTTGACTGAGCCAAACATCCCCATAGCCACTACACCATCCTGGGCCGCTAGTCATGGAGATACAGTACTATAACATCCTCACATTCATTGTGACAACCCTAAACAAACAGCCCACTGCTGTATACAGTTCCAGCTGTGGAGTTTGGGGGAGATTAGGACCTAAACTCCCACTTCTCAATATGTTTTCCTTTTCCATCTTCCTTTCTCATCAATCTTTTCTCTTGTCTCGTTTCTAAACTCAATCACAGGACGGGAGTGAGTGGGAGGTTTTGTTATTTTCCTCATTTAAACGAGCATGTTTACATGATATTATTTTGAGCACTCAGACATAACGTCAGCTAGTACTGTGTAGTGCTGAACGAGTAGTTATTTCTGGCAATGTGCTGGTTTGCGCAGCATTGTACAATCAAATACAGCGAGCAATGCGAGCATGACAACCTATAAGGAGACAGACATTTTGTACTTCTTCATGAACCGTTCATCTGTCTTTAAGTGAGGGAAATGATTTCCCTCCTTAGCGCAAAAGGGATTAAGTAGACGCAGTCCTGTAGGCCAGACACAATGTCTAGACGTAATGATTACATACTCTCTTTTTCTGTTGGCACTTTCATCTAAATCATTCACAAAACAAGTATAAGAGAGCTATATAGAAGCTACAGAACACATTGAATAATTATATATATATATATACTGTATATACACTCAATAATGTGTTAACTGTTAAAACACAGCTGAAAGGAATTATGTCCTTTCCCCTCGGGGGCTGAAATTCTGGGACGGATAAAACAAGAGTGGAATTAGATTGTTCCATGTTTAGCTTGGGAGCTTCCAACTTTGAATGTTGATGGAGGGAATGGAATTCTGAAATATCACACACACATGGGCACGCACGCATGTGTGTGTGTGTGTGTGTTCGGAGCTCTTTCGGAGGATCCTCCTACCTCCAGGATGTCCGCCAAACTGAGGGGTGGCATCCAGGGGCTAGGGACCGTTGTAGACCAGAGGGAAGGTGTCTTTCTCAGGGACAGTGCACGAAAACCCCCGCCTCCCCCCCCGGTTCAGTTGGCTCGAGCCAGACTGAGTCTATAAAGTCCCAGCTTTTGGAACTGTTCTTCTTAAGGGATGGTTGAGTTAAAAAACTAATGGGCACATTTGTGGTCCTCGTCTCTTCATCTCCGACTACGTCCGTCAGCTCTTCAGCATGTTCGATTCAGCAAACTAGTTCTGGCAAATGATATGGAGGCTCCAGTGAAGCCACGAGAAACGTTACGGTGGTTTGATCACCCAGACCGGCACAATCCTTTAAGACGGTGTATATTTGACCTTTTGCTTTGCCGTAACATTAAGCAGACGCTCTTTATGACAAATAAAATGGCGCGATGGCTTCGCTAACAACAACAAGCAGAGGAAGAAGGGGCGAGCAGGTGGTGCGTGGAGGTGGATACGGTCACACAGAGAGCGGATGAAGGGATGTTTCCCATCCACAGCAGGCAGCCGGCACTAATTCCACCCAACAATAGCATGAAAAGCTCTTCAGTCAAAGCATTATAAACTCTGTGGCATACAGGGGGTATAGCCTCAGGGGGGAGAGGGGGGGGGGAGGCACTGGTGTGTTGGGGGAGTTCCTTGTCCAATAATAAGTGGGCCCTATACATCCATTAAACTCCCACTGCCTTATCATACCGGCTGCATCTGTGATTTCAATCTGTTCATGATGAATGTTTAATAATGACAGGGGTAAAGGAACAGAAACAGTATAACCACACTCAACAGGCAGCCCCCTATGATCTGAAAGCCAACATCATAGAGTCATTCAGCACTTACTTAAGGGGTCCCAGAGCCAAGGTTTTACCTCATTCTGCCTCCAGGTGTTATGGAGTACATTCAGAACACGCCTTCCATATCGGACATCGCAGTTCTACAGTTTTCTGTGGACGAGTGCAGGTCTACGCCTGGTTTGATGTGCCCATACGCTAAAGGGTAACCTTCAAACTCGCTATTTTATCAACTCTTATTTCGGCTGAACGATTGTGGGAGAGTTGGACGGTTTACAACATTGGCTATAGGCGCATTTCCACTGGAGGGTGCTGGTTGGTTCAGTCTGCAAAGGTGCGGCACGGATCGCGTTTCCACCGCCAAAAGTGGGCGTGATCCGGACTGAGCCGTATTGAGCCGTACCCGTCTCGCAGTAGTCCTCCGTTGGGTCACTGAGACGCCTGAAAGGGTGCCGGCAAGTTCGAGCTACACACACCGTCCATTGATTCGTCGACAGAATCGCACTTACGTGCGGCAGGGGAATAATAACAAACACATTACCCGCGAGGTATTTCTGGACAACTGCGAAAGCTTTGTTTATTGAAGAAAATGTTACGCAAAAGTTTGCTGTCCTTCTTGGACGTCGTACATTATTACTCGTTGTTCATTGTGCGCGTTCGTGTTTCTCCTTGGATTTATTAGCAGGCTACATTGTGTTGGGCTGCTATGAGATCACATTGCTTACGTAGCTGCCACGGCTATCGCCATACGGCTTAAAGCTTAAACCCTGCCATAAGGGCACTGTTGGCGGTTGAAACCCGAGCCGTAACTGAGCTGGGCTATACCGCACCCTCACTACTGGGCTGAGGCGTGCTGGGTCCGAAGTGTACCCGCCGGTGGTAAAGGGGCATTAGAAGTTGCGTTTCCGTTGCGCCAATTCTGAAGATCGACGTCAATGGCCCAACATTCTTTTTGTCTGAAAATAGTGTTGCTGTTGCGGACCGCACTTTTTGTTCAACCAGTGTATGAAGCAGTACACCACTATTGTGATGAAGAAAAACCTTCTGGAAGGCGACTAGACTCCCCTAGGGAGGGCGTGGGAGCACAAGTCTTATCTTGTTCTGGATGTGAGTGATCATGAACGCTGCAGAGCGGTCGCAGGCCAATCAACTGGTCAGTGGGGGGGGGGGACACTGCTTTAGAGAGGCAACTAGACCCTGGTATCTGGGGACCAATCGTGCTGCGTGTGGTTGGCAACTTTAACCCATTAAGTCATCATAAAACAGACGTCATTGTGTTTGTCGTTTTCTCATGTTTTGCTTTTCAAACACATTGGTCGTGGTCTACGCAGCACCAATTTACTTTAGTGAATTACACTCTTACTAAATAGCATTCAGATGCTAGGCTTTGATGGCACTATTGCCTTTTAAGCAGAAAAAATACAAAAAAGAAAAAATGTGTGCACACTCCCAGCTCAAACTCAAGAATGATCTCCAGTCTGGATCTCTTGGCTGCGAGGGATCGTCAACCTCCCTGACTTCCCAGGAGGTGTGTGTGTGTGTGTGTGTGTGTGTGTGTGTGTGTGTGTGTGTGTGTGTGTGTGTGTGTGTGTGTGTGTGTGTGTGTTTGTGTGTGTATGTGTGTGTGCGTGTGGGGGGGGGAGGAATTATCCCAGTGTCCTCCCACGACGGACGGGGCCCAACACACAGAAGAGGGGGGGGGGGGGGGGGGGAGAATAGCGCAGAGAGCGCCAAACAGAAAGTGATCTATCAGTTTTTAGATAATGAACTGGCAACTGTTCAGAAGAGGTGGGACAAGTCCCCCCCCCCCGTTCTAGCCGGGGTCTCCTATATTATCGGGTGGGTCGGATACAGGCGATAATCCCCCCAGAGTTGTTGGATTTGGGTTTGAAAACGTTGTAGAAACTCAGCAGGAAGAGCGTTGCTAATAATGATGGATGTCTTGTTGGCGCTGAAACCGGATCCTCGGCTCGCTATGAAACCGTCTGCTCGCCAAGCGCATCCACTCGCACGGGAAGACGGGCCGCACCGCGAGCCCGCCCGCAACCGGACCCCCCGCTGACACGGACAACATTGGCGGTTTTGTTTAGTTGTTTTCTTTTTGTGTACTGTGTACGTACTGTGTACTGGGGGAGATTTTGGTTGACATTAATGTAGCTCCCCGCTGTGTGGTGCCAACACAATATTTGACTCGATGCTTCGTCAATGGAAGTCATACAATCACAGTATTTGTCTTGCGAAACGAGACACAGCCATGAAGACTTGAGTAAAATAATGTCTTGATGTAACGAGACTACAGCTAGCTAGAACCTAAAGTTCCCCAAACGCGGCAACCCTCAGTACCTAGCTCTTCCTCCCCCACCCTGGGACCTCCGTTTCCTGATCAGGGAGTTTCCCCCCTCTGCGTCTCTCTTAAATTACCGTTTGGGGGGTGGTTCTCAGCCTTGCTCTGTCATGGCCATCAATCAGGCGAAAGCAGTGCATGATGGGAGATCAGCAGCATAGGGTACTTTGTGGAGTCTTGCAGTGTGGTTCTAATAGCAGGAAGAACCAGAAGGGCGGATGTGAATGATGTTAACCTATCACCATTTGCAGCATTTTAAGTACATTTATGTATGCATGTTTGTGTATAGATGTTGGTGCTGTCTTGGTAATATTTGCACCGATACCTTCCTGGAGACTGCTCCTGTTAGCTTAGCCTCATCTGGCTGTTGACTGTATGACTCAATTCTGGTCAGTAGGCTAATGGCTCTAAGATACTAATTGTTGGCAGGATGTGCTTTGTCTTACGGTAGATGGTAATGTGTGTTCGAGCTAATTAGCCACAAAACCAGGCCAAGCAGGAACAGAATTAAGGTCAGGAAAAATGCATATCATTATTAATCTCCTTTTTTCCCCCTCAATCTTTTCTAAATAAGTCGATTCACTGCTCATAACAAAGTCATTAGGTATTTCCTTTTTTAAAGATGAATCACTGATAAAACATCATCAAATTTAATTATACTGTGTTCGGTCAGCACTATACAAGAAGGATGAATCGTCTTAACTTAACTTTGGAACATTCGTGTTTTTGTGGGCACAGAGCTTATGTCGCTAACACAAACGGCTATTATAATGTTGGACGTAATTGAGCAACGGTACTCATAGTACATGTTATTAATTGCCGCTGGTATTTAGGTCGTCAAATGCAGGCTCTATATGAGGGGTTACCTCATGCTGGGAGCTTTGTCTAAATGTTAATTCTGGCAACAAAAACGATTCAGCTGTGGAGGAAGTTGACTCTTTTTCGAACATCCCTCGGCATACCATTTTATTTACAATATTTAATTTGGTAGGTGCTTCAATCCAAAGTGACTGACTGTATATTTATAAATATGTCATTAAGGAGTAGGTGGGGTTAAACATTTGGCTCCGGGATGGGGTTTGAACACAGAACCTTTAGGCTGGGAACCAAAACACCTTCAGCGCTAACCTGTCGGGTCCTTTGTTCAATAGATTGATAATAACACAAAGAGCAATAATAGTACCTCATATTCAATCTCAATTTCACAGTTCCTACGTCCAAAACCAACTCCAAAACTGATTCCAAAAATGCTCAACTCCAAACAAAATGCCATTGAATTCTGCTGGGACGGTTTCATTGTGAGCGCTTGGCTTCAGATCCCCGGGTGGAGATGAGAGCTGTAAGTCAGCGCTTCATTGTGTGTCCGGGTTCATTCTCTCTCTCAGCGTTTCATCAGGACACACTGTGCTGTCCGCGAGGGGGCCCATCCCGTTCCCATTCAGAGGCTGAACTTCGCGGATCAAAAGGTGTCAGGCGAAGGACGGGTTAAAGAATAGAACATAACCACCACCGCCAGTAATACCGTCACCCTCAAACCCTCAACCCTCAGCTTTGGAGCTATTGAGCCTCTAACTATCCCTGCGATGCAGTTCTGATGTTTTGTCCCCTTGATAAACTTTGCATCTTGGAAGCCACATAGTAAAATTTTAACCTAAACAATACTTTATAAATCTTGTGTTGATTTTAACCTAGTTGACAGAGTTGTTCAGGCGCCTTGGTTTCCGTAGTAAATAAGGTGGGTCATGACGTCATTCAGAGGCGTCAACATTTTCAGACGACAGTTGTAGTTCCACCTCAAGCCACTAGAGGCTGCCATTGAAACAATGTGCATACTGCAGGTTTAACTTAAATAGGTCCACTTTGAATTTAGCTAAAATCTTAAAATTGATGCAACACCAATTGGGGTAACCTAAAAGTATTGATATGAAGAGTGAGAGTCTCTCTCCTGACAGGAGTCATTGGTTTCTTTGATCGTTTACCTTTTGTAACCTTGCTTGAGGCTGGAGGTAGGGTAGGTCAGCCAGGACTCCTGTCAGCCAGGACTCCTGTCCGGTCAGCATCCGAGCCCAGCAGAGCGGGACGGAGTGGTACATGGTGAGGCTCGTGTTCAGCGAGAGATGGCTCTATCTGGGGAGAAAAAAAACGTAATAGACATTATTCTGTCTCAGCAAATCGTCGTGACTGAGTTGCATGTTCCACATGACGACTCACAAACATGCTGCGCAGCACTTGTGGGCTCGTGAAGCGGGCTGAAAATCTATTTTTACTCCATCGGAGGATCCATGGGACCCTCCCCCCAAACCCCAAGGGGGGACGGGGAAGGGGACACTGGGAGGTGAGAGCGGACCACCAGAAAGAGACCTCCCTCCATCGCCCGGCGTCGTCGTCAGCCTCAGCCAATCCGACGCCAGGGAGGCATTAGCGGGGGACAGATTAGCCGCGTTATCCGGAACATTCCTCAGCTCCAGGAGTTCGCCGCCCGTCCGCCGCCCCAACATCTGTCCACCGCCGGAGGGGCCCTTCAACTGGGGCCCCCGCCTCGTTAAAAACACACTGACGAGAAGCCTGCGCACGCCGTAATGTGTGAGCGGCACGCTCGCTCCATCACAGGTGCTATTCATGTTTCCTCTAAACCACTCAGGGCGGTGACGGCACCAGGCCACCTCCCGCCCCATCTCCCCAACCCCCCCATGTCCTCCCAACGAGCTGCACCCCTACTGCAGTGTGGAGGAGCAGAACTGGGTCTTTGTTTAATTTACAAATGGCCTATTGGTAGTGATTACCCATTCAGCTCTCCCAGACCCGGGGTAGGACATAATCCCCGGCGCCCCCCTACAGAGGGTGCCCGCGGGGTAATATGGATGTTAGCAGAGGCGCGCGGTGACAGTCCCCCCGAAGCCACTGTTTAATTCATCGTGTTTTAATTATCGCCCTCGCGTTCCCGACGGCGACGGCTGCTACCAGCCGCCCCCCCCCCTTCCCTCACGACAGCATGCCTTTTATCATTGGGCGCCGTCCACGAGATAATAAACTTCTGCTTTAAGGTAATTACTTAATCTGGACAAACGTGTGTGTTAAGCAGTGCTATTAAGCGAGCAGGTTATAAATCAGTGCGGCGTCGCTAGGTGGGTGATTACCCGACACGGCAATCAGTCTTGAGGGCCCTTGTGGTCTTCTAAGCACCGGAATTACACAAACAGCATGCGAACCTAGCTGCCATCTAGTTTTATTGTTGTCAACCGTTGCAACCGTCTGCACTCGACTGGCTGGCGCATGGCGGCCATTAGCGATTAGCGAGCGCTAACTGGCCGCCAAACTGACGCCAAACAACATCCTCTGTTAGATGGACTGGAAAAGAGAATTGTAGGAAGGACTGATGAGTGGATTGATGTATGGGTGAGGGAGGAGTGGATGGGCTGAGCCAGTGAGGGATGCAGTGTATTTAACTAGAAAGGTATATTAAATGTTTTCTGGGAAGCTCTACAGTGGAGGAAAATATTTACTAGGGATGGACAAATACTTTTTTTTTTTTAAGGTTGATAATAAAGTCCAATGTGTTGTATGAAACATCAACATTGTGCCTCTCATCTTCCAAAAGATCTCAAAATGGAGTCACTTTCTTTAATTTGTTTAATGAGCATATCTGTGATATTGTAGTTTTGGCCAGATTCACTTAGGTATTTATGGAACAATGGAGAAGCCTTGAGGACTATTACGGCTGAGGAAAGGTACGTTCTCCATCCTTGGGCCATGGACGACGTCAAATACAATTCTGTGGGAATATGTGTTATTCATTCAAATCATATTTTCCTCTTTTTTTTTTTTCTGGATGACATCACTCACTCTGCGGTCATTAGCACAAAGGAGGCCGCCGAAGCCTCCTTTGAAGAACGCACGCAATTATGCGTCCATTACATCATGCCCCTCGCTCCACGGTGATCACATGGCCCGTTACACGTTTTACGGCCCAAACTTAAGACTCTCCCGAGCGCAAACTTTGAAGAAGCGCGGCGTGGAGTGATGCAACATCGCAGCCGTTCCTCCTCCGCTTGTTTTTCTGCGGTGTGGGTATATGAGAGGAG
>NC_136937.1:28456833-28464333 GCF_949987615.1 Pollachius pollachius | reverse complement strand
CTCAGCAAGAAAAAGCCAAAGAAGAGAAAAGAAAAGGTTACCTTACGCTGAGGGGCGGGAGTCGGGACAGAAAAAGTGCGAGTGGCCACAAAATGAAAGTCAATAGAGTTCTCCAAAATAGTGCTCTTACATTTAAATCCACATACTTGATAGTGATGCATACCTTGCGCCTGGCGGGACCCAAGCCATTCATCACACCGGGCCCTGGGAGTGGGGGAGGGGAGGGGGAAGAGAGGGGAGAGGACGAGGGTAGGGTGGGGGTGGTGTTGGGGCTGTCCACACACCCGGCCACCTTGATTAATGTGATTTGATCTTGACAGTGGACCCCTAATTCATCAAGACCTTGATCTGCCTGTCGCTCCCGCCATGGCCGGCGCCAAATGCACCTAATTACAGGAACATTGCGCTGCAAATTAAGTGCGGTGTCATTTGTCGGCCGACCGGGCACTTTGTTATCCGCTCGTGGCCGCGTGTCAGGCGTTCCCCTCCGTGATTGTCTAACATGACGTGTCGGCGCCTTCCTCTTTATCATTGTTTGCATACAGCGTAATGAGAGCCCCGCCGCCTCTGTCATGGCTGTCATAAAGAGGCTGCCAGGGGCCTCTCTATTTGTGCCTCTTTCTTTCTTTCATTCTTTCTTTATTTCATTGTTTCTTTCTGTTTTTCTTTCGTTCTTTCTTTTGTTTTGCCATTCTCTAATTGTTTTTTTCTTCCTTCCTTCCTTCCTCTCTCTTTCCTTCCTTCCTCTCTCCTTCCTTCCTTCCTTCCATCCTTATCTCCCTCCTTCCTTCAACCCTTTCTTCTCTCCTTCCTTCCTCCCCTTTCCCCTTCTTTCCTTCCCTCCATCCATCCCTCTCCCTTCTTTTCATCCCCTTTCTCCCTCCCATTTTCCTTCTTTCCTTGTATCCCTCACTCCTTCCTTCCTTCCCTCTCCCCTTCTTTCCATCACTCTCTCCATCCCTCATTCCTTCCCGCCTTCATTCCCCCTCTCCTTCCCTCTCTCCTTCCTTCCTTCCTTCCTTCCTTCCTTCCTTCCTTCCCTCTTTCCTTCCTTCCTTCCTTCCCTCTTTCCTTCCTTCCTTCCTTCCTTCCCTCTCTCCTTCCTTCCTTCCCTCTTTCCTTCCTTCCTTCCTTCCCTCTCTCCTTCCTTCCTTCCTTCCTTCCTTCCTTCCTTCCTTCCTTCCTTTCTTCCCCTCATGGATATGCTCTACACCAGCGTGCTGTACGTCACTGGGGGTCTGTCCATCTGAGGCCCTCTCATTTGGATAACAAAGCCTCATCAGCAACCACTGAGCTAAAAAAGAAAATGATAAATCTACTACAATGATGCGTGGGATGGGTGGAAGGCTTAAAAGTCAAAGTGAGGACCTGATTTGAATTTGTGTTCTTACTTTAGTCTCCCATCCTTTTCGATTTAACACGGGCACGTGTTAAGAAGAAAAATACTACAGACTTCACTAATTTTAATTGAGCCACTTTTTGTATTCAATTAGTCAATCACTTTAAAGCAGGGAAAGTATTTACACTTTTACGTCACTTACAAATTAAATGGCCGAACCTCTTCATAAACTTTGTGAAACAAACTCAGCCATTCCGCTGTTCACCCCAAGAAGGCAAACACCATAAGTAAAGATGAACCGATTAAGACCCGGTGAAATAAAAATCGGACGACAAAGATATTCAGAGCGTCGGCGACAAAGAAGAAAATGGCACGATGGGTCGCGTGAATATGTTTGTTTGTAACTAGGTCAATGTTTCCTCCGGCTAAGGAGTGTGAATAAGAAACGAGAGAGAGAGAGAGAGAGAGAGAGAGAGAGAGAGAGAGAGAGAGCGGGGGGGGGGGGTGATGGTGTTATCGCTTGTTCAAGTTTGAACCAGCGGTACCGCGCTGCGGACCAATGAGATCTTACGGTGGGAGTTTGTTTGGGCCCTGGCGGAGGACGGGGCCATCGATCTAAATCAGAGTTCTCCAGGAGCCCCGCGGCGGAGATGAGGCGCGCTGTCACGCTGTAATTCATCTCTAGTCAGCACCGCCAACACCGGCCCGCAGACAGACGCAGAGAGAGAGAGGAAGAGAGAGAGGGGGGGGGGGAGAGAGAGAGCGAGAGAGAGAGAGAGGGGGGGGGGAAGAGAGAGAGAGAGGGGGGGGGAGAGAGGGAGAGAGGGGGAGAGAGAGAGAGAGAAAGCAAGGGGGAGAGAGGGAGGGGGGGGGAGAGAGAGTGAGAGAGAGAGGGGGGAGAGAGAGCGAGCGAGAGCGAGAGAGAGAAAGAGAGAGACAGAGAAAGCGAGGGGGAGAGAGGGAGAGGGGGGGAGAGAGAGTGAGAGAGAGAGGGGGGGAGAGAGAGAGAGCGAGAGCGAGAGAGAGAAAGAGAGAGAGAGAGAAAGCGAGGGGGAGAGAGGGAGGGGGGGAGAGAGAGAGATAGAAGGGGGAGAGAGGGAGGGAGAGAGAGAGAGTGGGGGAGAGAGAGAGAGAGAGGATGCACACACACACACCTCTCCGCATGCATGCACCTATAGGCCTGCACACAGACGCACACCTAAACACATGCACACACAAACAGAGGCTCCGGTAACCCCTGGCCTTAATGATGCTGCTCGTGTAGGCAAATGTTTCAAAGTGAAGTTATTCTACAGAAACCTTGGGGGTCCGGCAGACGTCGGACTCTGTGAGTCTAATGGGTTCAGCCTGGTCCTCATCTGACTCTCTCGGTCCGTCCCCGGCCTGTTTACTGCTCATAGAATTACATATTGATGTATCACATATAGATCTGTTCAATATGCATGTATTCAATGTTGCAAAGGTACTTTAAAGGTGCTTTAAAGTGTCTGTGTATATGTGTGTGTGTGTGTGTGTGTGTGTGCACCAGAGCTTATGTTGTCGAGCTGTTGTCTCCCAGCAGTCGACTCAGTGTGCCTCGTTGTTACGGCCTCATCCTCCTAATACCGTTGTTTGATCCACCTCTTCATCAGAACAATGTATCCCCACATACATGCATATGTATATATAAGCATCCCTCTGTTGTTCTGGCCCACTGCCCTGTTGGGTCGTAGCCGGGTCTACGCTGTACCAACGACCCAGCATCGAGTAAATAGCCTTGCTGGCGGGTCTGCGGGTCTGAACCCCCCCCCCCCCCCAACCTGTCCACATTACAAACCCAACTCCATGATTTATTCAAGAGGTGCTCAAGAGGTCTAATATCTAATGTCTCCGCCCTCCCCGCTTCAACCCACTAGATGATCGCCAGGCGAGGTGGCGTTGTTTCGGGAGAGAACCGTGGCACGCAAGAGAGAACAGAGAGACTGCAACGTTTTGATGCGGCTTGTTGTTTTGAACTTCTGTGGGAGAGTTTGCACTGGTGTGTTTCTCTTTCCCAGAGAGGAGACGTTGATGACGGGTTAGTGTTACAGGTTGATTCCCTCCTCGCTGTGGTAAACAAGCCTGTTTTGTATGGGGGAGAGGAGGAAGGACCAGGAGAGTGTTAGCGAGTTAGCCTGCAGGAAGAGGTCCTGATGAGGGCTTACCAGGACCGGGTTGTGTTACGGTGTTTAAACAGTCGACAACATGGCAGGTTTGTTGTGTGTCATTTCAGACCTGAACTCTCGTTAGAGTTCAACTCTCAGCCCTTTGATTCAATCTTCTTTTTTCTTTTGATCAAGTGTGCATACGAAACCGTTTACTCTAACGATCCGAAGATGTCTGAAACAAAGTGTTCCTTTGAGCCGACCGAGGGGCATTTCCTCGGTCGTTTTGGGTCAGTTGTTTTCGTGGCGCTGCTTGAGTTAACAGCGTTGCCTGTGGGAAACCCGGAGCCTAACTGAATGCAGTATTCATCGCTAACTGTTTCAGCAGCACGTCGCCGCTGGAACAGTTAGCGGCCCTGATGGTTCTGATTGCTGGATCCCTGGATGTAGCAGAGATGTGAGCTGTAACCTTCAGTGTGAGCGTGAGGGGGAGGGCTTGGAGGCAGTCCAGCATGCAGCACTACGTAGGAGCACGTTTGCAGTGCTTGCTTAGAGTTGAAGTTCAGCTTTAAACGCTTGGGATGGTAGCTGACACGAAAATGACAGATTGGAAATGACCGTACACACATACAATTGAGCCGTGTTAAGAAATGGCTCAATGAACTTTCTTTTTTCTTTTTCTTTTCTTTTTCTTACTATGTCTTTTTTTTGGTCTTGTTTATGTGTGTGTAAAAAATAAAAGAATACCCCGGATTAGACAAAAATCTTAGGATCTATTTGTTACTGAAAGCAAAGCGATTTTGAAAAATATATATAATACGGGAAAAATGAATAGAAAACCCAAACAATTATGCGGGCGTTATGGAATTATTCAAGGCCCTGATTTGAGTTTGACACTTAAGAGTTACAGTGATTTATTCAATCTCTATTTGTACCACCAAATAGTCTGACTCAGGTTCAATGGCACAGGTGACAACACAGTGCCGCAGGCCTTCCCGCCTGCTGCACCTCTCAGCAGGCGGGAAGGCCTGCTGAGAGGCGGGAAGGCCTCACCTCTCTCTTTCTCTTTACACCTCTCTTTGTCTCTGTGTCTGACTTGACCCGGTGTTCTTACAAGGCTCTGCTCTCCTTTGCTATCGTTAATATATATACTTACATATTCCATATGCATCTGTCAAAATACAAAAGGCGCCAGCACTTGTTCAGTTAACCTCCCTCGTTTCAGCCCGCCTTCCTCATCATGGCATCCATTTTGTCCCCTTGTGTAGCCCCGTGGGTCTGGCCGGCAGCCCCGTCATCTCGGACATCTCCCTGATCCGCCTGTCGCCGGCCGCCGCCGCCATGGCGACGGGCGAGGCGTCCCCGTTCGGACCGCCGCCGCACCCCTACGCCGTGAGCCACCACCACATGGAGCACTACCTGCGCTCGGTGCACGCCAGCCCCAGCCTGTCCATGATCTCCGCCGCCCGCGGCCTCAGCCCCGCCGACCGTGAGTTCAAGAGGGCGCTTTAAAGAGAGAGAGAGAGAGAGAGAGAGAGAGAGAGAGAGAGAGAGAGGGAGGGAGGGAGAGGGAGAGAGAGAGGGAGGGAGGGAGGGAGAGGGAGAGAGGGAGGGAGAGAGAGAGAGAGACGGAGGGAGAGAGAGAGGGAGAAAGAGAGGGAGGGAGAGGGAGAGAGAGAGGGAGAGAGAGAGAGAGAGGAAGAAAGAGAGAGAGGGAGAGAGAGAGAGAGAGAGAGAGAGAGGGAGGGAGGGGGAGAGAGAGAGAGAGGGAGGGAGGGAGGGAGAGAGAGAGGGAGAGGGAGAGAGAGAGAGAGAGGGAGAGAGAGAGAGAGAGAGAGAGAGAGAGGGAGAGAGAGTTTTTGAACTAAGCCACCAGAAAGACATCTCTGCTCCCTCACTCCCTGCATTGCTCAGCCGTTAGGTGTCCTGATTGGTCACAAATCAGCTGGGACCAGTCTCAAATCTAAATTGTCTCATTCGGAAACAGGTCCAGTCAACTACAAACTGATTTTCTCACAGAGCATGTCAATGACTAATAGCTGACGAATAGCTTGAGGCCATTTCTAATAAAATACAATGAAATATTAGGTCTGGAATCTTACCTTCACCTTTAATAATAGTAGTATATATTACAGCTCTTAAATTACAGCACCTTTAAAGATAATACAAGAGCTCTTGAATCTTACCTACAGCACCTTAAAAAAATAATATAAGGGCTCTTAAATCTTACCGACTGCACCTTTAATAATAATAGTAATATAATTGCTCTTAAATATTACCTAAATTACCCTTTAATAATACGAATAAAATAGTATATTTTAAATCTTACCTACAGCACCTTAAGTCCATGAGCTATGATTGGAAGTCTCCTTTGTACAGAAGGTTCTTCAATGTCACCACGACAAACTGTTCTGATCTGTGAACCCATTTCTTTCCCCAAATTGGACCAGATCTTCAAATCCTAAACTTGAAATTGTGTTGATATTGTTTTTGAAACACTATTGAGACCATGCCCCCAGACAGGCAGCATTCTCCAACTCTTTCATATCCTTCTTCAATAAATACTATATCCGTCTTCATATCCTTCTCCAATAACCATCAGACCTTACTAAATGTTAGCAGACTCACCCATAATACCAACCAGAAATTCAAGGCACATAAAAATAGTGGGGAATGAATCATGATTATGAAAAATGTCACCCCCATTATTTTCCAGGATATTATTTATATACACTAGGTTATTAGCAATTTTTGCAATACTTCACACACAGCAGACTGTCAACAAAGTATCACATGGACACAGGTTCATAAGATCATACAGGCAATTGCCTCATTTGTCAAACAATGAATCAATAATAGAGCATTAATAGTAGCAATTATACGAGTGAGAGTCAGGATCATAGCACACCTCGGGAGGGACTGGTTGAGAACCATTGATGTAGATAGACTCACGTCTGGCCATGTTACACGTGCACACGGACACACACGCACACATTCACACGGACAAACACCAGGCCCAGTACCAGCTGGAGTGACTGAGGGGGCTTATATATTTTGCGAGGGGGGCATTGTTTTTCATAAAATAAAATTCATCGATTTAACCATGCAATAGCTTCAGAACGGCTTAAATAACAATCACACAATGCTTCGATTTCAAAATCAGAGAATACATTAATGAATCAGCACGATCAAATATTAATATAGCATTAGCAGAGCCGCAGTTCCTTCTTTGAATACGTGAACGATTTTCTGTCAAGATCAGCAGGGGGGCGTGTAAAAACTGCTGTTTGAGGCTCGTGTAGAAGCCCTGAAATTAGCATTTGAGAAACAACAGCCTATGCGAAAGTCACATGGATATCGGCCAACCATTGTGGAGTGTGTAGTTTTCTATAGATAATGAAAGGTTTAGCAGAGGGGGGGGGGGAAGCATGTACGCTTTGTTGGTGCATTTTGCGTTCTGGAAACATGCAGAGAGTTGTCACTGTTCTGTTTGGGGATGTATTCTTGTAAAACTTAAATCACTGCAGCACACACACACACACGGGGGTACGTGTGACGATTTTTCCCTTCAGCTCAAATCACTAACGTTACTCTAGTTATCACTATCTAACAGTCATTCGTCCATATCAAATCCTGCACAGAAACCAGAAAGTCACCTCATTCTGAATTTCAAGGACTCGACCAGCCCGCCGAGTGGCGAAACGTCATGGGGGAAGGAGGGGAGGGGGGGAACAGGCAGCATTTGTCTTATTTCATTATCAGGCCAAGAGCCAGGTCTGCCAAACGGTCTCCAGCGGCATCTCCCCAGTGCGACGCGGAGGTCGGTGGCAGTGAATGATCCGCTGTGTGTGTTTCGCAACATACAAAATAAACTACCGTGACGAGGTGCCAGCGCGGCTGCGTAGCGTGTGTGTGTTTAGGACGAGCATGCCCAGCGGACCGTCAGCAGGTCGGTGGGGGGGACAGACGTTTCACGAGACCGTATTACCGGCAGGTCTCTTGAAACGTTCTTCCCCCCCCCATCCCCGCCCCGGTGAA
>NC_136937.1:28448321-28456633 GCF_949987615.1 Pollachius pollachius | reverse complement strand
AAAGAGAAAGAGAGCAAGAGAGAGCAGAGGAGTATAATTGTTAACAATGTTCACGGTCAATGGCGCCTTACAACTTGTTCAGCACCTCAAGTTTCTTATGACATTTGTCATAATTAATAATGACAATAGCAGCGCATACCGATACACCCAGTGGACGGAGAGGGAGGGGAGGGAGAAAGAGAGAGCGAGAGTGTGAGAGAGGGAGGGAAATAAGAAACATCTTTAAAGACAGATCAGCCCCCCCCTCCCCCAGACAAGGGGACAGAAGCAGGGAAGTTCAAGCGTTGTGGTTCCAGACACGGTAACAAATTCAAGTGTCAGCCATGATTGGTTGTGGCACTTTGGGGAGTGGAGTTTTACTGGACACAGATGTTGGCTTGGAATGGTGGTCACACCACTGGTGGATTGTGTGTGTGTGAGAGAGAGAGAGAGAGAGAGAGAGAGAGAGAGAGATGAGAGAGAGAGAGAGAGAGAGAGACAGAGAGAGACAGAGAGAGAGAATAGAGGGAGAGAGAGTCAGAGAGAGAGAGGGAGAGAGAGAGAGAATAGAGGGAGAGAGAGTCAGAGAGAGAGAGGGAGAGAGAGAGAGAGAGAGAGACAGAGAGAGAGAGAATAGAGGGAGAGAGAGTCAGAGAGAGAGAGAGAGAGAGACAGAGAGAGGAAGAATAGAGGGAGAGAGAGTCAGAGAGAGAGGGAGAGAGAGAGAGAGAATAGAGGGAGAGAGAGTCAGAGAGAGAGAGGGAGACAGAGAGAGAGAGAATAGATGGAGAGAGAGTCAGAGAGAGAGAGGGAGAGAGAGATAGAGAGAATGTAAATATATATACAGCATATAAAATATATGAATGTATATATATAAAAATGGCAAACAAGCAAATTGTAAAGAGAAGGTCACGTAAAAAAAACTTGAACATATCTGCACCCCTCCCCTTCTCTCTCTCTCTCTCTCCCCCCCCCCCCACTACAGTGGCCCACGAGCAGCTGAAGGAGCGGGGTCTGCTCGGCCTGCCCCCCCCGGGGACCAGCCCGGTGGAGTACTACCACCTGATGGCCAGCCACCGCACCCCCTACGGAGACCTGCTGATGGGGGGCGCGTCCGGGGCGGGGCACCTGGGGGAGTACTTCAGCCCCGTGGAGGGTGAGTGGGGGAGGAGGGGGTGGTGTCCTTGAAGACCCGAGGTAAAGACCCGGGCTAAAGACCCGGGCTAATGACCCGGGCTAATGACCCGGGCTAAAGACCCGGGCTTATGACCCGAGCTAAAGACTTGGGCTAAAGACCCGAGCTAATGACCCGAGCTAAAGACACGAGCTAATGACCCGGGCTAAAGACCCGGGCTAAAGACCCGAGCTAATGACCCGAGCTAAAGACCCGGGCTAATGACCCGGGCTAAAGACCCGGGCTAATGACCCGGGCTAAAGACCCGGGCTAATGACCCGGGCTAAAGACCCGGGCTAAAGACCCGGGCTAATGACCCGGGCTAAAGACCCGGGCTAAAGACCCGGGCTAATGACCCGGGCTAAAGACCCGGGCTAAAGACCCGAGCTAAAGACCCGGGCTAATGACCCGAGCCAGAGGCCCAAGCTAAAGAAGCTTGCGCTACTTTAGCTCAAAGCTCACCGCCATCTTCAGACAGTCGTGAAATAATGTTTAAGAACAACCGAAAGATCTTCACGAACGTAGAGTGAAAAATACTTTCACACTAGCGAGCCTGTCCCGGGCTTTGGGTAGTGTTACTGTTTTTAAGTAATGTATTTTTTTATTCTGCGCATTTTCACATCGGTAATTGTATTACTATTAGGATGATTGTATTATCATGACAATTGTATTATCATTATTGCTATTAGTATTGTTATAGATATTATGCCATATTTTTGAGACTTTCCGGTTATCTCGTTCCGTTCTGTAGACGTGGGCTGATTCACTGCAGCCAGCTCACTAGTGTTTGTTTGGTAGTGACAGCTTTAAAACAATGTCAGCTGAGGGGTTGTAAGACGGAGGGTTGTCGGTTTGGTCCATGTGTTGTGGTGTCCATGAGCCCATCTACTTACAACACACCCGCACGCACGCACACACACACACACACACACACACACACACACACACACACACACACACACACACACACACAAAGACACACGGACACACACACCCAGGAACACACAAGTGCTGGGAATGTGGTGTTAACTGTTCCACACCTCAGCAAAACCATTGCTGTCATCTTCGATTGGGGCGGTTTGACGCTGATTGAGGTGAATGAAAACCCCAGTGCAGGTATTGACCCTGTGTAGATGATGAAACCCAAACACAGAGCTGAGGAAAAAAATATATAAAAATTTCTATAAAGGAAAATCAAAACAGGGGCATGTATACATATTTAATGTCAGAAAACTTCAAACAGCCACAGGGCCAGTTGGTCCCAGTAAGCTAGTATCTTCGCGCTCTGTTATGCATCTTCCTATTCTGTTATAAAAACCTTGCTAGCGCCGTGCTATTGACAACAACTACTTCCGTAGTGGTACTCTCTCTCTCGTGGGCCCGTCGTGTCAAGTGACACAGCCATCACTCGCCAACTATAGGCTGAGAAAACGTTATCGTACACACATTTCACACGCACACGTCCAAGCTAACTAGCTGTTAAGACTCCATCCCATTGGTTAAGTTTCACCCTGGTTTTGAAATGCCCAGATAAGCATTACATTAGCAGCACCATAGAACCCTATTCACACGGGAGACAAAAACCAAGGCTGTTAAAATATTCAGATGTTGACCATAATCTCCACCATTACATGTAGTTATTTTCGTCATACTATTTGCATCATCACTGCCTTAAAATTGGATAGCCTTGGTGTGATTATATGCAAATGTGCATCTGCTTGTGTGCTGGTAGGCTAGCTCATAAAGCGGTCATGATGGAGGTGGTTCGGTGGTGGGGTGGTGGAGGTGGTTGGTGGTATAGCCAACTTCCTGTTTGGCTCGGGCAGACGCCGCAGAGCGGTGGTAAATGAACCTGCTGTGGTTCAGCGGTAGCCGCGGTCGCTGCGCTGGGCCGCCAAGAGGCCCGCTGCCAAAACACTCACCCCTCCCCCTCCCCCCGGCCCCGTGCCCTCCCCTCGGCCAAGTCAGACGGCCGGCCAGCTGCAGCTAACGCTGGCCATAACTCCATCTAGAGTCCCCCGCTGATAGGCCCGACCCGGGGCCAAGGCCAGCAGCACTGGGGAGCTGAGCGGGCGGACAGCAGGCCGGGGATGCTACGTGCTACCAGGTGTCTCGACATTCGGCGCTGGGAAAGTAAATGAACAGGGCTTGTTGCTTTCGCAGCGAAAAAACGTTGCTTTTTTCAAAATGGCGGGCCTGTGATTGCGACCGGCGGGGCCAGGTGTGTGTTTCGGAAATATACATCTGTGTGTTTCACTTGATCGTTAGCGTGTTTGATAATGGAGAAGGGGAATTTTAACTATCTCTCACCCTTTTAACATGGTAACAAGTTTGCGGTGCTTATTTCATTGCACAGACATATCTGTCAGGTCACAGGCCCTGTGTGTCGCCACAGGTGGGGCCCGGCTAGGAAACATTTGGGGGCCCTTGGGCTAGACTCAAGGGTTGCCGGTTCGATTCTCCATCTTCCATGCGAGAAATAACGTGTTGTGTTGGCTTTGAGGAAGACATCTAACCTTTATCACAAACACACACACACACACACACCAGACACACACAGGCTGGCAACCTGCTTCTTTTTTTTTTTTTACACTCCCTACCCCCAACTGCCCCCACATATGTGGGTAAACTTCATTCAACCACTTGCACACACACACACACACACACACACACACACACACACACACACACACACACACACTCCCAACAGTGGAGGAGGCTGACATAAATCATTGTGTTAAGGGAGGGGGGGTTCAGGGGTATTTGTCTGTATGTATGTGTGTATGTGTCTGTGTCGTCTGTGTGTGTGTGTGTGTGTGTGTGTGTGTGTGTGTGTGTGTGTGTGTGTGTGTGTGTGTGTGTGTGTGTGTGAGGCGGTGTGTGTGTGTGTTAAGGGGGGCTGGTTGGTGAGCAGTGTGTGTTTTAAGGGGTGTGTAGTATGTCTGTGTATGTGTGTATGTGTCTTAAGGGGGGTGGTTTGTAAGGAGTGTGAGTGTGTGTTAAGGGGGGTGAGGGGTGTGTGCGGGTGAGGGCAGGGGGGGGGGGCTGTGTCGCTAGCCAAGCGTTCCTCTCCTTCATTTATCACGGAGGAAGTGGCACATTAATAAACATGCCTCCCCAGAGGAAGCCCGCGTAACTGAGAAGGAGTAAGGGGGTACAGGCTGTTGTCTGAATGCCAGCGTAGCCCCCCGCCCGCTACCCCAACCCGCCCCACTGTCCCCTCTCCGCCCTGCTTGCACTGGTATCCCAAGATGCATTGCGAAAAACACAAAACCCTGACCCCTCCGGGCCTGGTGTCAAACCCCCCTGTGGTGAGACTCGCTAGCCGGCTAAATGGGTTTAAGACCATACAGAGCGGCTCTCCCTCTCACCCCCGCCCTCTCTCCCTCTCTCCCTCGTTCCCTGGGTGCAGAGCGACGAGAACCCAGGAGAAATGACGGCTGATGGGTTTTCTATTCATAAGAATTATTAGGTCGTTATTCAGAATCCATATGAGGCTTTGACTACAAATCCCATGATGCCTCCCCCCCCCCCCGCCCCCAGTCTCCAAGCGCTGGTTAGCCAGCCCGGTAACATATGTAGCAGCAACACGGTGTGATGGAAGACGTACTTAGATGCAACCTCTTACTCTCCGCCATGATGAACAAAGATGTGAGAGAAGAGATAGTGGGGGCTAAAGACAGGAATGGTGCATCTGTGTTTCTTTGTCTTAGTCTGCCAAACAGGCGACACCAATACGGTCTGATTGCGGAGTTAAACTCCATGTTTTTTTGGCACGTTTTGTAAGTCAGGTTAGCCAGACCAACTAACCCTACAAAAAAGCCGGCAGCTTTAGTTTTTCAAGAGTTTCGAGTGAACAATCTCCTTATACAGTCCTTACTAGTGTCACATCGATCCGGAACGTTCTGCATACATTTCTTTCACAGTTGAAATCAATTCTCAGCAAATTGCCCTCATTTAACAAAGTGAAGTACAACCCCTCCGCACTCTCCGCACCCTGCGATGTTTATCTGAGGTAATTACGGGGAATTATTGTAGAGAGATTGATTATTCATGTCTGATCCTTAATGAGGTCGCTACATGCAAGGGAGATGCCAGAGCCACAGAACTTCATTGACCTTAATACGAATGCAGCTTGGACCACAAAGAGAATGTTTACATATTAAAGCCAACCTTCACATAATGGGAGGCTTGTTATGTTAATTTACTTCCTCATCCAAAGCACTGAATGAGATTAATCATGGATTGACCATGCATTGATTTTCATTCTATGTCCTGAAAACGATTTCAAAGAGCATTAATTAGAAAATCGGTTCTGATAACAGTGTAAAATCCCAGGCTTCGGGACGGTAGGTGCGTAGAGGTGGTTAGCTGACTTATCCCACATTATATTAATAGCGGTGCTTCCAAACAACAGGCTGTACTATAAAAGGCCACCGAGACCTGAGATGTGTGTCAGTGGGACAACATTTCCACGTGCCTTGTACGTTCAGCGTAAAATAAACAGCAACTACCTGGTTCCATTGTCACGAGTTGGCACTAGGAAATACGGCGGGAAAAAAAATGGAAAGTGTGCGTGGCTATGCTAGCGGTGGTGGCAACCCCTTGGCAGATCTGGCGGCAGACGAGAAGACAGGTTTATCTTGGGGCCCCACAATATCACCTGCCAGGCCCGCTTTCCGTCACGCCACAACAACTGGTTTACAGCGTTGGCCGTGAATCAATCTTCGGCGCTCATTGATAGCTTCTGCTCCACATCCGTGCGGCGTCGGGAGTGTCGCGGGGAAGCCGCAGAGGCATCAATCACACGACTCTCTAACACCCCAGCGTCTTACCCCGGCACCCCACTCTCCGTACCCCAGCACGGCGCTCCCTAAAAATAGCCGCGGAACACGCCGGGGCCTTTGCGTTTTGGGAAAAGCGCGAGGATAATGAGTGGAAGGAATTGGCCTGGGTTTACACAGGGGGGTGGGGGGGGGGGTTCATTATTTTAGATTGCAAATATTTGAAATCATGCGGCCGGTTGAATGTTGGTGCTAGCCCTAAACACAGGAGAGGGGTAGAAGGCTGTGGACCCTAAGGCCCTGCTTCTAGTCCATGAAATGATAGTGGGGAGGGAAGTTAAAAGCCGTGACATTTGTAAGAGATGAGATGCTTTACATAAAGCGGGAGGGACCATTTGCGGCCTGGTTTGTGTTCTGGATGTTTGGCTTGAAGAGGAACACTCACTCTTTTATTATTTGCATGGCTTTAATATAACTAAAGAAAGTACTGTCCACTTGATACACTGTCTGTATAGCATATATTGATAAGGCAGGAGCTATTAGCGTATTTAACTGTATGAGCCTAATATCAAAAGTGACAATTTATATAGGATTGTGTTATTTTCTCTTACTTTTTTGGAATCGTTATAAGTATCAGACTTTTTTGACTAAAGTGGCAAATTGATCAGTGCCATCGTAATCAAGGTTACATGTTTATATATTGTAAATGATTTGATATTATCACTATGATACATTTTATCACGATACCAACATAGATCACCCATCGATTCATGGGCCATGTTGTGGTCAAAAATCAATGAAGATATTTCATATCACGGTATTAATATCAATATACTAGACAGGCCTACGGTCTATTGAATATCACTGTATGCTGATGACATCAGCATTTACTACTAGGTCAAACCGTTTTCCCATCACTCACAACTGGACGCACATACGTTTTCCTATATTGATGTGTGTGTGTGTGTGCGTTTGTGTGTTGCAGCAGCAGCAGCCCGATTCTCCAGCCCCAGACTGACCCCTCGGCTGAACAGAAAGCGCGCGTTGTCCATCTCCCCGCTGTCAGACGCCAGCATCGACCTCCAGACCATGATCCGCACCTCGCCCAACTCCCTGGTGGCCTACATCAACAACTCTCGCTCCAGCTCGGCCGCAGGAAGCTCCTACGGTCACCTGTCTGTCGGCGGCATCAGGTACACCAACCAGAGACACCGTACCCCCCGGACTGAGAGTCAATCTGGATTAGTTTAATTCATCTCCTTTCTGTTGCCTTGTACTGTTTGCATGGTGTAAACTGTTTGCTTTCACTGTGTGTTATTGCATTTTCTTGTTGTGTACTGATGTGCATACTACAGTCACATAATATTTCAGAGAAGTTATTTTCCTTTTTTGGCTATTATAAGCGACTTCTAACTAATCACAAAAATCGGTGTTCTTCATGCTAACTTCTATGATGCAGAAATGAATGATGCTAATATCCCTGATGCTAACATCTATATATTAATATCAATGATGGTAACCTCAACAATGCTTACCTCCTCAAGGCTTACCTCTATGATGCCATCCTTCACAACACATGCCTCCAAGATGCTGACCTCCACGATGCTAACCCCCATGATACTAACCTCCCAGATGCTATTCTCCATGATGCTAACATCACAAATCTAGCCTCCACGAAGCTAACCTCCACGATGCTATTCTTCACGATGCCATTCTCTATGACGCTATCCTGCGCGATGCTAACCTCCATGATGCTATCTTCCACTATGCTAACCTCTGTGATGCTAACCCTCACGATACTAACCTCCACAATGCTAACCCCCCATGATGCTAACCTCAATGTATTTGTTTGCGCTCCTCTACAGTCCATCCTTCGCCTTCCCTCACCCCATCAACCCCATGGCGTACCAGCAGCTGCTCTCTCAGCAGCGGGGGCTGAGTGCCTTTGGACACACCCCCCCTCTTCTGCAACCCGCGCCCTCCTTCTCCAGTCGCCATGTCAGCCTGGGCCTCAACGGCATGCATAACGCCATCCACCACCACCACCACCACCACCGCGACTCTCCGCCCAAGGTATGCTACACAGTGGATCCTTCTTGACCTGTCCGGTCGGAGGCACGTTGGGTTGTTGGCATTAAATCATGTGGGGTGGGGGGTTTGAAATACAATTATTCAGGTGAGGCGTGTTTAGCTAACAAGGTGTTCATGCTGCAGTTTCACCATTTCAGTTACACCGAAAATTTGGGCGGGAAACATGTTGTACTGACAAAGACTTAAATAAAAGCCATGTATGGTATGACCTTCAACTTATCGTACAAAGAAGTAAGTAGCCTTGAAAGTTGTATTGAAAAGTACTGCAATTGTTTTCCTGATTC
>NC_136937.1:28223321-28443321 GCF_949987615.1 Pollachius pollachius | reverse complement strand
ATCAGAGGCAGAACCAACAAGTTCATGTGTGTGCGCACGTGTGTCCGTGTGTGTTGGTATCTTTTGGGTTTGTCCTTGAGTGTGTGTGTGTGTGTTTGTAAAAAAATACGTCTTACAATGAGAGTTGCAGATTTTAGAAAATGCTGTTCATGATATTATTGATCAATAATACAATACAATCACAAGAATGTACTTGTGATGCTCCACGTCACTAAATGTATACGTGTGTGTGTGTGTGTGTGTGTGTGCCCCCCTCACAGCACATCAACAACGACCACATCCACGGGGAGAAGAAGGAGTTTGTGTGCCGCTGGGACCAGTGTTCCCGGGAGCAGAAGCCCTTCAAGGCCCAGTACATGCTGGTGGTCCACATGCGCAGACACACCGGGGAGAAGCCGCACAAGTGCAGCGTGAGTACCGGCCAGCCACCGCGGGACACCCTGTTCCCCCCAGTGAGGGGCTCTTTTTGTTGGGGTCCCCGTTGTCTTTTAAGGGCCCCTATGGTTAGCAACAGAGGTGATGTCGATTATCCTACACTTTCAAGTCAATTTTAAATATTCCACCCCATTGGTGACGTCATAAACGGGAGTGTCCACCCAGATGTTGATTGGCCATTTCTAAAACTAGTTATTAGTGACATCACAGGATGGAACGTCCACCCAGATGTTGATTGGCCATTTCAAGACAGCCATGCGTGACAGCACAAATCGGAGTATCCACTTAAATGTCGATTGGCCTATTGGCTTAATTTGTGACATCACAAGTGGGAGTGTCCATCAGATGTTGATATCAACTGGACAGTCGGGGTAAATACGATCCTTTGGACGACAAACAAAAATCTAGTCCTTTATTTAGTCCTGATGCACGCTTGTCAGCACGAACACACACACACACACACACACACATACACACACACACACACACACACATTGAAAGACACTGAATGTGCAAAACTTTGTCACAAAACATGCAAGTCTATAACCCAGACATAATGATAATCTCTCCCTTTTTCGCTTATCACACACACAAACACACAGACACACACACACACACACGCACACACACCTGAATGCACTGGGCAACATATTTAAATCCACAGGGAAGAATGTGTAACAGATGCTTTACATATAAAACCCATTTGGCCACTCTGTCACACTTATGTCCATGCATATTCATCCCCCTCCCCTTTCCTCCTGCTCCCATTCTCTCTCTAGCATTAAACCAAAGAATAGAGGCACATAAATCTTACTGCTGTTTTAAAATACAAATATCATGACCAAATCTTTCACGTTACATTTAAAAAATGGATATTCTTTCTGCTGCGGGAATATTTTATGCAGGTGTATTGAGGATAAGTAAAGCACGATTTAGGTGGTGGGCAAAAAAAAAAACGAAACTATTTTTTTTGTGTGTGCGAAACAAATACTGTAGAGTCGTGTTAGTTGGGGTCACACTCACAAGCACGTGCCCTCTCTTTGGGCATGAGTCAAATAATTATTCAGGACCCGGTTTACCAAGGGGTGGGGCTAAGAGGGACCCCAGGGAGCTGTCTTAGCATGGCCTGATCAGAAACCTCATCGCCTCCCCCAATGACCTCTACAAATCCACATAAATCCATCCAATAGCACAAAGCCATTAAAAACCATCCTGCCAGAGAAAGCAACTTGCCAAAAGAGCGTTGGGGGGGGGTCTTTGTTTTTCTTTACTGCTGTATTTATTTCTGTACCTGTGTCCTGTCCGTGGTCAGTTCGAGGGCTGTGCGAAGGCCTACTCCCGCCTGGAGAACCTGAAGACCCACCTGCGGTCCCACACGGGGGAGAAGCCCTACGTGTGCGAGCACGAGGGCTGCAACAAGGCCTTCTCCAACGCCTCGGACCGGGCCAAGCACCAGAACCGCACGCACTCCAACGAGGTAGCGCCCGCTCCGACCCTGGGAGTGACAGAGCCCTCTGGTTACAAGCACTTTAGAACGCCGCTGTTCTGCATGCATTGTAATGTTATGGCAATTCTTACCTGATTCCTAATCGCATGCTAGTATAGACTGAGCACATACTGTAATCCGATGGGCTTTTACACGTGAGCGAGGCATAATGATTTATTCCATCATAATTGTATTTAAGATATGAAAATTTGAAAAGAAATAGTAATACAATTATTATTTATTTTTATTTAACTTGATTTGGTTACAAATGTCATCTTTGGCAATGCCCATGTTTTGTATTGAAGCGTTGTGGGTCTCACCTGAATTCTGAAAGTACGACGACGGACTCCTTCCATCGTCCTCAAACATTCAACTCATTCGCCGTTGGGTCTCAGACACTTGCACGCACGCACACACACACACACACACACACACACACACACATGTGCCCACACAAACACATACACACACACCAGTGTCCTGTGACCTGCTCCTCACAACAACAACTGGCGATCCTCCATCTCCTCCAGTGTGTTGTAATGATAGGACCCCCCCCCTGCCCCACAGCCCTGTACTTCAGACAGACTCCCTTATGGGGGAGCATTAGCTATTCCCTCAGACTCGGCGGGACCGCCGCTGAAAGATTACATGTGTGCTCCACGCCGCACCGTGGGCCCCTGATGCCCGCGCCGCTCAGCGGCCCCGTTCAGACTGATTGTTTAGGGGTTAAACGCACACACACAGACAGAGAGACACACGCACAGAGATACACACACGCACAGACGGAGAAACACACGCACAGAGATACACACACACACAGACGGAGAAACACACGCACAGAGATACACACACACACAGACGGAGAAACACACGCACAGAGATACACACACGCACAGACGGAGAAACACACTCACAGAGATACACACACACACAGTCAGAGACACACGCTCAGAGATACACACACACACAGACGGAGAAACACACGCACAGAGATACACACACACACAGACAGAGACACACACTCAGAGATACACACACACAGACAGACACACGCTCAGAGATACACACACAGGCAGAGACACACGCGCAGAGATACACACACTGACAGATACGCACAGACAGAGATACGCACACTGACAGATACGCACACACACAGACAGAGACTCACCCAAAGATGCACACACACGCACAAAGAAACCCACACAGACACAAACACACAAAGATGCGCAGACACACGCAACGATACACAGACACACAGACAGACAGACACACGCAAAGATAAAAACACACACACACACACACACACGGGGGGGAGGCACATAAGGTGTGTGTGTGTCCTAAAGTGTTGGTGTGCATTCATGAGTGTGTGTGTGTGATGGGGAGGGTATTCCATTTGCGCGTGTGTGTGTGTGCGCGAGGTGCCGCTGCGACCCTGAGCACACTCATGAGTAAATAATGAGATGTAAAACTGATGAGAGAGAGAGAGAGCGAGAGAGAGAGAGAGAGAGAGAGAGAGAGAGAGAGAGAGAGAAAGAGAGAGGGAGAGTGAAAGAGAGAGGGAGAGAGAGAGGGAGAGAGAGAGAGAGCGAGAGAGAGAGAGAGCGAGAGAGAGAGAGGGAGGGAGAGAGAGAGAGGGAGAGAGAGAGAGAGAGAGACAGAGAGAGAGGGAGAGAGAGAGAGAGGAGAGGGAGAGAGAGAGGGAGAGAGAGAGAGAGAGAGAGGGAGGGAAGAAGAGACAGGGAGAGAGAGAGAGAGGGAGAGGGAGAGAGAGAGAGAGAGAGAGAGAGAGAGAGAGAGGGAGAGAGAAAGAGAGAGAGAGAGAGCGAGAGAGAGAGAGAGAGAGAGAGAGAGAGAGAGAGAGAGAGAGTTGGGCTACGGTCCACCCCAAGACACACACACAAACAGGATGAGGGAGGAGAGGGAGACACACACCAACACACAGGAACAATGAGTTTGTGTGATGAGCAGGGTGTTGATACTGGTTGTGTGCTGTACGTGCTGTGTGTGGAATGTGTTGACATGCGACAGTATCCCCCCTCCCTCCCTCCCCCACAGTTCTGAATCACTCTCACTTTAAGCGCGCATTAAAGCGCTCATGGTGATGGGAAAAACCATAAGCATGAATGATGAGCCCATCCAAACAGTACATCTAAACTGCAGAACAACAGGGGGACGGACGCCCAAAGAGACTGAGTTCCAATTGAAAGCCATCGAGAGAAGGAAGGCATGAGATCAAACGATGCGCATGACTCCCGAAACAAAACAGACTACCGAAATTCAGCCGAAAGTCTAATCACCCTTTACGTGATGGAGTCATTCCAAAATGGGGTCAGATCACGTCTACGACACTCGATGATTTGAGACCACTCGGGTTAACCAGGACCATGAACACATATATACAAGCCAAAAGCCAAAAACAAGCCAAAAACCCACCCTCACACGAACACACACACACAGACAGACACACACACACACACACACACACCCACCAAACACACACACACGCCCAAACACACACACACACACAAACACACACACACAAACCCACACACACACAAACCCAAACACACACAAACACACACAGTCCTTTGACCAGTCTCTCCTTGTCGCCCCCCCCACCCCCCACAGAAACCCTACGTGTGTAAGATCGCGGGCTGCACCAAGCGCTACACGGACCCCAGCTCCCTGAGGAAGCACGTGAAGACGGTGCACGGGCCCGAGGCCCACGTCACCAAGAAGCACCGGGCCGAGCCTCCGCCACCGGGCCCCCGGCCCCCGGGCGGCGGGCCCCGGGAGAACGGGGACCACCACGGCTCCCTCGGGGCCGGCGAGGACTACGTGGGCGTGCGCTCCATCAAGACGGAGAGCAGCGTGGTGAGATGAACCGCCGCTACCGCCGCGGGATGGGCGTCTGTTCTGAGGTGTAGCATTCAAAGTTAGCGTCGCCCAGCATCTCTTTTCTTCTTTTAACGTGGTTATTATTTTTCGTTTTTTTTATGATTTTTGTGTAGACCTTAAAAGCGGGACATCATGCCACCAGGTGGGAGGGTTATTAGCCATGACGAGCCGTGGAAAATCGGCCTTTTCCTGTGTTTTTGTGACATCACAAATGGGAGTGTCCGCCTAGACCAGGGGTCGGCAACCTTTTGTATCAAAAGAGCCATTTTGGCCCATCTCCCGCAAAAAAAAAATGTTTGGAGCCGCAAACTTTTTAATTCACCCCCTCCCTGTGACACTCTGTAAAAAAAAAACATGGTTCGTTGCATTCATGAAATTATAAAACAACAAAGAGAAAGCTGTTGAAGAACATTTTATTGCTGTTCTAACAGGAAAACCTCAAACTCTTATGAAGAGGAGAAATAACTTTGAAATAAATCAAACATATAGAACGAGTATAATAAGTCTAAACATAAAGAACATAGTTCGTTGCATTCATGAAATTATAAAACAACAAAGAGAAAGCTGTTGAAGAACATTTGATTGCTGTTCTAACAGGAAAACCTCAAACTCTTATGAAGAGGAGAAATAACTTTGAAATAAATCAAACATATAGAACGAGTAGGCTATAATAAGTCTAAACATAAAGAACACCTAAACAGGTAAACATAGGTTTGTTGTCATCCTCTTGATTTTTCCTCGGCCACAGCAATAAACCATAGAATCTGAACAAAAATCAAAATAACACACCAGCTCAGTTTCTAAAATATATATTTTTTGGTGCAAAATAATAGCCTATTAAATTGTAGTGTCCTCACCTGTTTAATGTGATTTCTGTTTCTGAACATCACTGCTGAGCTTTTCTATGTCGGGGCTGTAGGACGTGACCTTCATCTTAACGCAGGATTGCAGGCTGACATCTGTGAGGCGTGAGCGATATTTTGATTTGACATAGTTCATGTTAGAAAATATTTGCTCGCATAAGTATGTGGATCCAAAGATGGACAGGACTCCAAAGGCATACTTCTTGATGTTGTGATAAGTTTCGGGAATTGCATTCCATGTCTCAAACACAAGTTTGTCGGGTTTGGGAAGGTTTTCTATTTCGCTCCATTTGTGTTCTCGAGCGAGAATAGCCTTCCGACGGGCGACGTCTTCGAGATCAGCTGTCAGACTTTTGAACTTGGACACCCATACCTCTTTGTCAGCTATGTCAGCCAGTTCAATTTCAAGATCGGGTTGACTCACGAAAGTGAATGCTGACATGTTCAGCATGGACGGGTCGATGTCCAGGGGTGTGACGGGGAAGGATAATGTGCTTTTTTCCTTTCTGAACTCACTGAATCTTTGTCCAAATGCAGTTTGCATTGCAATGATCGTGTGCTGCAAGTACTCACAATTGATGTTGTGTGACGTTTTGAACTCTCTCAGGGAGGGGAAGTGAGAGAACGTACCTTTCTCCACATCTCTGGCAAACACTGTCATCTTGCGCTCGAACGCCAAAACATACTCCAGCAGCTGAAGGGCATTGCTTCCTTTTCCCTGGAGACTTCTGTTCAGCATGTTAAGGTGACCTGTCATATCCACCATGAAGTGCAGCTTTTCCAGCCAATCTGGGTGTTCCAGTTCTGGATAGGTGAGGCCCTTACTTTCCAGGAAAGTTTTCACTTGTTCCAGACAAGCCGCAAACCGTTTAAGCACTTCTCCCCTGGACAGCCACCGGACTTTGTTATGCAGCAGGAGATCCGAATATGCGCTGTCGACTTCATCTAACAATGAACAGAACTGTCGGTGGTTTAACCCTTTTGCCATTATTTTGTTGACTATCTGAATGACAAGGTCCATCACCTCTTTGCATTCGGGGGGAAATGTTTGAGCGCACAGTGCTTCTTGGTGCAGGATGCAGTGAAACGTCAGCAGCTCTCGACCCAGCGACTTCTGAAGTAAAGTAATAAACCCCTTCTGTGTTCCTCTCATACTAGGTGCCCCATCAGTAGCCACTGACACCATGTTGGTGGTATTTATTCCTTTGGCTTTTAAACAATTCACCACAGCCTCACAAATGTCCTCCCCCCGTGTTTGGCCTTTGAGCGGTATCAACTCAATAATTTCTTCCTGCGGCCCGTCAGAGTTCACGTATTTGCATAACAGCGCTAGTTGTTCAATGTCGTTCACATCACTGGACTCATCACAGGCGATGGAGAATGCTGGAGCTGAATTTATGTCGTTAATTTGTTGACTGGTGATGTTTTCTGACATCTTAATGGTCCTGTCCTTTACGGTTTTTGCAGAGAGAGGCATATCTTTAATTTTCTGAACAATTTCAGTTTTGTTTTTAAAGTCCGAGAATAGATGTTCTGATATTTTAATGAATGTCTCTTTCAAGTATTCTCCATCTGTGAATGGCTTTCCGCACCTGACGATCTCCTGAGCTGCCGCAAAACTAGCAGCAGTTGTTGAATTTGGAGACTTGATCCATTTCTTAAAAGTAATTTTACTCTGCTCACATTTCCGCAGCAGTTCCGAAATCGCTCTTTTCCTTTCATCTCCTGCTTGGTACTTTTCAGCAAATGCGGAGTGTTTGTTCTGGAAACGTCTTTCAACATTACATTTTTTGTTATTGGCTAATTTCTCGCCACATATCAAGCATATAGGTAAGCCTGCATCAGTAGTACTGAAAGCAAATGAATCTGTCCACGCTGAATTAAAATCTCGATTTTCCTCTGCCACTTTTCTTTTCTTGGATTTATCCATGGTAAGTTTACTCAATATTAGTCAGAGAGGGAGTTACATGGTTAAATCTTTAGCTGTCATGTGGCATCAGGGATAGCCTACAGTAGCCTACAGTAGACTACAGTAGCCAGTCAGCAGCGTCAACCGTTGACGTTCTACGTGATCGGTCATGGCCAGCAATGTAAACAAGGAATAGATAGCATAGCATAGCATAGCGATACAATAGTCAAGTAATGAAAAAACTGTAAGGACCTTTTATTATCAAAATATAACGTACTGAAACTTTAATATTCAACACAGCTAAATAACTTTTTGACTACGAACTTTAATGCTGTAAACCCTTCTCGCTCAGTATTCGTTCGTGCAATTGGCTGTCAACGGTGGATGCTGCTGATTGGCGGCTCACTGGCATGTCCCGCCTCCTGCCAATGGCAGCATCTAGGCTACTTCCTGATGCCAGATGCCAGTTAAAGATTTAACTCCTACTGGGATTAGCCACCTGCAAATCAACGAAGCTTTGTCATTCACTCCCCCCCTCACGGTAGCGCTATTGCGCATCCATTGCGACCTCTCGTTTAGTTGACGATATATATAAAAATATATATATAATATATATATATATATATATATTTTTTTTTAAAGAAAACTGCAGGGAGCCACGGCTGAGGGGCTAAAGAGCCGCATGCGGCTCCGGAGCCGCAGGTTGCCGACCCCTGGCCTAGACGTATGCTTGTGATGTCACTACAATACGGGAAAAGGCATATTTTCCAACGGCTTGCAATGGGTAATCACATATACACCTGGTGGCGTTATATCACCCCTTTATTTAGAAGTGACCTTGGTTTCTGCAGAGAATCTGTACCATATGACCTACACCGTGATCAGTTTAAAATAAGCATTACTATCCAAGTACCAAAAATATATCTTTTAATATTTGTAATGTGAGATTAGTGCAGAAAACAGCATGACACTCGAATTTCACATTCAGAATCAGACTTTACAGCAATAGTTGGTTTCCCTTGAAATTCAACAGTATATCTCAAACTGTGTAGTTAGTAGTGATTCCATATGTTATCATCACAGCGGACCAGGAGAAGAGAAGGAGGGCTGGGGAGGTTTTGGAGACAGAGATGTCATAGCTATTACTTATCTGACATCATACTATTATTTAGGATGAATACTTAATAGCGTCAGTCCCCGGTGGTTTTCTATCCCCTATGTCGTAAATCAATGGTTTTGGATCGCTTTCATTTCTGCCAAAAAACTGAAGCCAATTCAACTTAGTTCAATTGTCGTCTGGAAATATTTGATTTGTCGCTTATTTTTCTTTTTCACCCTTTGCCAGAGTTTGGTAACTGCAACTCGAATCAATCTCTTGTGCGTTTCTTCCACACTAACCAACACATTACCCTACTAACAAGCTTTGACTTTCCCTGCCTCTGTCCCCTGCTTGCACTCTCTCTCTCTCTCTCTCTCTCTCTCTCTCCCTCTCTCTCTCTCTGTCCCCCCAATCCTTCCTTGTGGACAGACCCTGCTAAGGTGAGCCAGTTGCCTGACTGCCAGAGTGGAAAATCCAAACATCCACAAATCTAAAAAAAAATTTGCATCGTTTTTTCAAAATACATACATATTCCATATTCTTAGATACATACATATTCACATATTAACGTGCAGTGTAATTCATAACTGACTTGTTGTGCAAATTAGTTTTTCTCATGGCATTGTGACATTTCAGGCCACCATTGCATGGCATCGGGCATTATCACTGTCATTGTGTCAACATCACATGTTCAGTAAGCATGGCGTTGCAGTCAACATGCAACCATCCATGCATGCATCCCACCATGCATTTAGGATTTCGACCACCATGAAAATATCTAAATGATTAAGAGCATCCAGCAGGATTATTTTGCAAACATTTGAGGAATACATGTCGATGCACGGCAAGACACTCTACATACAGTATCAAGCTGAGATCAAGACTCATCTGTAGAAATGTCGGGCATCAGGGTCCAACGTGCGCTGTAGTGAGGCTGAAGTGAGGACGATCTTCTACAGCCGTGAAGAGGAAATATTACTCTTTACAGGACAACCTGTTGCATGGGGGTATAATGTTTGAATGGAATTAAGATGAGTTCAGTGGAGTAAATGCAGTGTTTTAAGGTAAAGGACTCCAACCCTTCCCCCCCAACCCTTACTCAACATCTGGTTGGACACTCCCACTTGTGATGTCACTAATTAATGTGTCAATTTACACAACATATTAAAGCAACGAGGGACACCACCGTATATGTTATTGACTGTTACTTGTCCATGTACCAAGCCGCTAATACGTAGCAATGTCCTCGTAATGGATGCTGGTCAGCCACAAAAAACGGCTGGCCAAAGTCCAGATTGACACAACAGCTATCTGCTTGAGCTAAACGTACCGGAGCTTCCGATCAAAAGCTAGGTGGTGCCGGGAGAGGAGTGGAGAGCAACGAGCGAGAGAGAGAAGTTGAGGAGTGAGCTAACAGCCATTGACAAGCGGCCAGCACAGCGCTCTGGCACATGCTGGGGCAGCCTTTCATCCTGCCCATTTCAAATTCACAGACAGACTTGGACGGTCTGTAATCTGTGGTACTACTCAACCCCCCCCCACCCCCACCTTCCCACCCCAACTCTCTACTCCGTTTCCAACAACAACAACAAAAAAAAAGCCTCGTTATTCACAATTAAGGCCAGGGAAGATAAAAGACAGCAGGATCCACGGTTCCTAGGGCCATGTTTATTGCTGGTCCATTTAGTCATGGTTCAGCCTCCCATCTTCTTCTTTTAATTTAGTATAAACAGTGTCATGGTTTCATTCTCAGCCTCTCATTACTCCTCTCCCTTCTCCATGTCGGCTGTTTTTTTTTCCATTCCGTTCCCGAGTTCCTCTCCATTCGCTTTCTCCTCTCCTCTCCATTCGCCTCCCTCCTTCACCCCAATGCTGTGTCTCGCTTGTCTCCACTGACGTCTCTCTCTCTTTCTCTCTCTCTCTCTCTCTCTTTCTTTCTCTCTCTGTCTCCCCCCCCCCCCCCCTCTCTCTCTCTCTCTCTCTGTCTCTCTCTCTCCCTCTCTCCCTCTCTCTCTCTCTCTCCCTCTCCCTCTCTCTCTCTACAGGTGTATCAGTCCAGCCCTGGCGGTCAGTCGTCATGCAGTAGCGAGCCATCACTGCTTGGCGGCGCCGCCCACCATGACGGTGGAGTAGAGCTGGCGGGGGACAGGGGAGGGAGCCCGGGCCCGGACGTCCCGGACCCCCTGGACGACCTGTTCCCCATGGGCTCCCCGGGGGCCGGAGGGGCGACGGTGGGCCTTCGCCTACGTCGCCAGCCGGGCCCCGGCCACTGCCTGGGGTACCTGAAGAAGGAGAAGCTGAGGACGGTGAGGGAATCGTGCAGATGGGGCGGCAACCCGGCACCACCGTCCCCCAGGAACAGCACCGCGCTCCCCCCCATACCGGCAGGCGGTGAGTGCTCTCGTGTTCAGATGGCGGTGGAGATATGGGGCCGATGCATCGTGAAGCATATCGCAATGACCGCCTCCCACTACTGGAAGTAAAGGAGCACAGGAATGTTAATGGTGGTAATGGTGTTTCGGTCACTGGCGTTATGGGGAGACATTGTTGTGTTTGAAGCTGCCACAGTGTCGGGACGCGAGACGTGGCTAGACAAAGCCGTAGCCTGGGATACAGTATATTGATGTTTATTTAGGATTTCTCCAGTACTGCGACTCTTGAGTTCTCTCAAAATGGCTGGGTATCACTAACAAAAAAAAATCCATGATGCCTTCCTATGTTCCTACTTTGTCCAAGTCGTGGTGTTCATCTTAGATACATTGCTGGTTTCTAATTTGGGAATATTGAAATACACACCGACATGGAAAAGATTCCTGACGACGACGTTCTTGTGGTTTCCAGGGCTCCCCTTCGACTATCCCAAAATGGCCGTGGGTGTTTCCGGTTCCCTCCCTGTCCCCGGGCTGTCCGACGTGGGCCGCCACGGCAAGATTCCCCCCGGGCTGGGCCATCCGTCGGAGCGCCGGGACAGCGCGTCCAGTGCGCTGAGCTCCGCCTACACCCTGAGCCGCCGCTCCTCGGGCATCTCCCAGTGCTTCTCCAGCCGGCGCTCCAGCCAGACCTCCCAGCTGGACGCCAGCCGCCACAGCAACAGCCTCAGCTCCACCGGCTCCTACGACCCCATCTCCGCCGACATGTCCCGGCGCTCCAGCGAGGCCAGCCCGTGCGGGGACGGGCCGGGGGCCGAGGGAGGAAGAGGAGGCCACCCCACCTCGCTCAGCCTCACCCCGGCCCAGCACTACTGCCTGAAGGCCAGGTTCGCCGCCGCCACCGGGGGCCCGCCGCCCACGCCCCTCCCCGACATGGAGCGGATGAGCCTGAAGACCTGCACGGCGCTGTATGGGGACGCCCGGGAGTCCTCCTATTTCTGCAAGGCCGCCACCGCCGCCGCCGCCGCCGGTCTTTCCCCCAGGCGCCACAGCAACTACTCCGCCTGTACCGTGATGCCCCACGAGGTGCCGCCTAACGGCCCCCGACGGGCCAGCGACCCGGTGAGGCGGGCCGGCCTGGCGCCCCTCCGGCCGCCCCAAATGCAGCGCTACAACAGTGTGGACGCGCTGGGCAGTCGCGGCGTTCCCAGCTTCCCGGCACTTTCCGCCGCGGACCCGAGACATCGGGCCGCGCAGGTGTGTCTCCAGACGCGCGGCGGCCTCAGCCGGCACCCCATCTCAGAGAACGTCACCGTGGAAACCGGGGCGAGGGACGCCGCAGAAGAAGAGATGATGTTCCAGGATGACGTCCTGCAACGTTTTAGTATGCAGGGCGGGGGGCAATCGGCGTGGCGTCACCCAGCGGCGCAGAGCCTACAAGGAAATGCCAACCTCTCGCAGTCGTCCTTCCATCAGAGACGGACGTCGGCCGTTAATTCCACCCCGCAGGGCTCTAGTAGCGCTGAAAGGGCTGTTGAGTGGGACCAAGTGTCCTTGAAAACGAGCGCATCCAGAGGGAACTTGGCTCTAGTCCAGCAAAACGAGAACTTTGGACCTCTCCGCAGCGATCTGAACTCCAGCCAACGGATGGTTCAGAACAGTGATGATGCCGCTCTTCCGCATTGCGCTAACCGCAACGGTGGTTGTAGTGAGCACGGGACACTCCCTCTGAAAGCCAACCTCAATGAAACCGTGAGCTGTCAGTATCAGTTGAACCATCACACCGGTGTTTATGACGGCACCAGCGGCACTGCTCATCACCTGCCTTGCAGCAAAACCGACGTGAGTGCGCTTAGTCCCAGCAGCAACCGACAGACAGGACAGAATGTGAACATGCAATACAGCGCTTTGGAAGATGGCCTCATGCAGGTCAAACCGGAGGACGACCAGGCGTGGCACCAGAGCTGCAGCCTCGCCTCCCAGCACTCGATGCAAAGCGACAGCCAAGGGCTGAGACAGCCGAGACCACCGACAGAACCCAGGTCCCGAGACAGGCGCCAGTCAGGGCCCGACGCGATGGTAACTCAGACCAACCTGAACCTAGCCTACACTAACTCGAACGCAGTAGCACAAGTGTTGTCCATCAACAGTATCAACAGCAGCGGCAACGACAATGCCTTGTACTACACTGGGCAGATTCAGGTCTTTCCAACCAACGGAAACCCTGACATAGCCGCCATGGTGGATCTGTCCCAGTTTGTCTCCAGTCGGGCCGAGGACCGTGCATTGCCGGAGTTCCACCAGGGCTCCAGAGTCACGAACCCTGGAGACGCCGGATCAGAGGAGCCGATAGACTTTGACAGCATGCTGGACGATGGGGATCACTCCAGCCTAGTATCAGGAGCCCTCAGCCCGGGCCTCCTCCGTAGCTTCTCACAGAGCTCCTCTCGCCTCACCACCCCCAGGAACTCGGTCACGCTCCCCTCCGTGCCGGCTGGGACGGGGAACATGGCCATCGGGAACATGAGCTCTCTGTTGACTGCTCTGGCAGAGGAGAGTAAATTCCTCAACTTGATGTCTTAGCCACACTTTGCGGCAAATTGCGTCTCTGACTTTTGGGGAAAGTAAACAGCTGCAAGTGCTTAATAACAGAGTTCTGGCACAAAACGAATGACATACAGCGAATCAAATGTCGAGAACTTGAATGAACTATCTGTGGCCGTGTGCCAGAAGTGCACATGGGGTCCTTCTTCTTGTACAGTCTTTTGTAAACTATTTAAAATGGCATTTTCCTATCTTTTGAAAAGCCATATTTTTTGCCTTAGGTAGTGAGTCCGGAATAAACAACAGCACAATTGTTACTGTGTACATATTGATGATGTTACCAATCTGCAGTAGAGTTTTTGACTAAGTGCCTGACACAACCAAAACATACGACACATTAAGTGTGGAACATTAACGGTACAGTGTGTAGAATTTAGTGGTGGCTAACGGAACAAACAGATATTGAGTATGATAATTATAAGTATGTTTTAATTACAGTATAATCCTGTGAAAATAAGAATTGTGGTTTTTTACCTTAGAATGAGCCCTTTATAACTACATAGAGAGCGGGTCCTCTTCCACAGAGCCCGCCATTTTGCACCTCAATGATTCTACGGTAGCCCATAAAGGACAAACGACTCTACAGAGGATGCATACTTTTACTTACGTAAACCATTACCTCTAGTTTAACTATATACAATTTAGAAGGAACCTCATCAGTTGATACTTGCTTACGCGATGCTGTCGCAGACGATCACATTTTTACCAACTGGCAACCGGGGGGTCGGGGGGTATTCAGTTGCTCACCAATTTATGCTACTAAATCTTACACACTGCATCTTTAAAAGGCAAATAGGTACCATCAAGATACCTACATCTTAAGAATGAGTCATCTCCTAATTGTGTATTGATTTTATTTCCCTGAATCCCAATCTCAGCCATATCATCTAAATGGGATTTCCTTATTCATATCAACATGTCTTTATTAAAAGGTTCACAACTGATACCCTAAAAGAGGAAGGTGACAATAATAAAAGTCTTTAAGCATTGAAAATCATGGAAGAAGAAAAAATATTAACATTCTTCTTAAGATATTCAAAATTCCTTTTGTCCGACGTTATGCCAATTCGTTGCACTGACTATGTAAACATAATTTGTACATTTCTATGGAATAAATATTTGACAAAGTTTTATACACACTTGTTTGTTTAATAGTTACCTGTATCCATATTAACCATGCATATGAGTCCGACCTTCCAGTATATTGCCGTAAATATAAATGATATAATGGTTCCCTGCAATCAATTTAGCCGATCTCATGTGCTTTTTTAAGTCACTGTCTCACATCACAATGTAAAACATTTAAAGGGGTCGTAGGTCAGACTCTGAGCTATTATCCGAGTGTGAGATGTAAGAAATGACACAGCCATCCTTCAGCTGTTAGTGAGTGAAACGCTCTGTGAGAATATCTGTTTCTAGTTGACTGGGCCTGCCTCCGTATGAGACCATTTCGATTTCAGATCCGGGGTAATCCATCTCAGGCTCTGGATGTGAGAAAGAAAGGGAACTTTGTCCTCATAAAATAAGCTAGCTAGCATAGCACAGCGATTAGCTTCACTCCCCATTTGATCCAGACAGATGATAATTCATCACAGCTGCTCTTGATTGCTGCGTCCGTCAGATGTCGGACAGGGGGGGGGGGGGGGGGGGGGGGGGGGGGGGGGTTACGGCATCAATAATTCAGGAGCTAAACTTTCTTTTTGTCTTTGAAGAGCCGTGCACGTGCTGCAGGAGGACCAACAGTCACACTCTTGCCTTCATATCTTTCTCGCCGTCGTGGCTCAACCAAGAATCCCTGAAGAATCTGGGAGGTGAACAAACTGTTTCCGAAGGCCGGATCTAACAGATATTGACAATCTGGGCACATGCCCAGGGGGGAGGGGGGGGCTTGAGCACCAAAGGGCCCTCACCCAGGGGAGGGGATAAGAAATGATCCACAGAAATATGCCACAAAGTGAGTTTGTATGAGTTTATGAGTGCCCAGAGGCCCTCATAAAATCACTAATCCTTCCTTTCCGTCCCCACCCCCCCCCCCCCCCCCCAAAAAAAAAAGAAACGCCAAGCAAACAAACTCTGATCGCGCGTTGTAACCACCCTAGCAACCATAAAAGATAAAGCAGTATTATCAAGTTATAGATTCTGTTTCAGATTGCACAGGCGTTTCCTGTGAGACAGAGTGTGTCTGTGTGTATGTACCGGCGTGAGGAAGGGGAACTGACAGAGTGTCTGTGTATGTCTGTGTGTGCGTACCGGGGTACTGGGGGGAGGAAGGGGGAGTGACAGAGTGTGTGTGTATGTCTGTGTGTGTGTGTGTTGTAGTGGGGGGGGGGGGGGAGCAGTTCAGTCGTGTATGTTCTTTCATATTAGCACTGACAGCGTCAGCCCGCCGTCGGCCCCGATAAAACGAAGCGTAGGACGCGAGGGGGACGTGGCTCTGAACTGAACACCGGGAATGTGCATACAAGCGCGTGCGTGCATGAGTGTGTGTGCGCGCGTGTCATAAAGAAGAGACGGGTGAGGGTGAGGGGAGAGGGAGGATAGAGGAGGGAGGAAAAATAACGTTGGGGCTGTCGGGGGGTTCCAGCGGTGGATGCCCGGGACGGCGGCGCTGTGATTGCTCTTGCCACTCGATTCCTTATTCTCTCAGAGACGCGCTCGGAGCGCTGGCGGTGGAAAGGGATCGCCCCGGGCTGTGGGGAGGGGGGGGGATATGCAGAAGTCGGGGCTCAGGAGAGAGGGGGTGGTGGGGGTGGAAGTGGTGGTGGTTACCCGCAGCTCTCTCCTCATAGGAGATAATCGCCTCGGATGGATGAAAGAGGGGTTTTTTTTTCCCACCACCTTCGCCGTTCGGAGAATGTCGTCGTGGATTATGAATGGGACGCGGCGGAGACTGAATAGAGAACACGGTGCTCTCTGTGTCGTCAAAATGGCATCTTGTGTGATTCACAAATGGCTGCTTTGATATCCGTCCGTGTGCAGCAATTACGGCCATGAGAGAGCGATGAGTGGAAAAGGGTTGGGAGGATCGCTGGCTTGAATCTGAGGTGTCTGAATCCCCAGCCGTATAGGTTCCCGGTTTGATGCCCAGATCTCCTCTGCCTAGCCTATGCCCTTTTTAATATCCCTACCTGCTCCTTAATACCCTCCATCTTTATGAACTAAGTCACTTTGTCTAAGAGCCCCCCCCCCCCACAGAATGACCTCAGTAATTATAGAGTTAAAGGTGCTGTAGGTAAGATTTAAGAGTGTAATTTGTTAGAAATTGCAGAGCCATCCATCAGCTATTAGTGATTGAAATGCGCTGTGAGAATATCTGTTTCCAGTTGGCTGCGCCTGCCTCTGTGTGAGACTATTTCGATTTTAGACCGCTCCTGGCATATTTCTGACCAATCAGGGCATCTCTTCTGTGATTGGTTCAGGGACTCCATCTTGCATATCATCACAGGTGTGTGAAATGCTGCACTACTCAATGGTGAGGAATTACAGGGAGGTATACATCTATTTTCGGCTCTCTTTACAGCTCTTGAATCTTACCTACAGCAGCTTTAACTAACAGATAACAGAAGTAACTGAATAACAGCCTTCAACAGAGTCTCTGTGTGTCCATCGAATGATCGGTGTTAAAATTCAAAACGCACTGGAAACATTACCCTATGTTTCCTTGGTTATGCTGCTCTTGATTCAACAAAATGTAACGTAATGTGCACAATCTGAAAAAAAAATGTAGCTAAGAGTTTACGCTCACAGACCAAGCAGTAGCAGCCTTCTTAACCTCTCACCGAAAGTAGCGGGGAAAGACGTAGAAGACAACACGGAAAGACCTAGAAGACAACACGGACAAGTCCTTTCCACGTTGGACATAAAAAAAAAGGGGCGCACAAGTCCTTGAGGTGCAGCCGTTGTTGAACCAGAGGAATGTACAACTTGGACGTATCGTAGAGAGCACACGGCAGCAGACTGCTAACGCATTAGCTAGCCACTAAAGCAGGCATGTCCGCCAAAGATTTAAAGGCTTTCAGGGGAGCGCCTTTAACAGTGTGTCCAAGGTTTCTCTTTTGCCCGGGGGGGAAGCCCCCCGATTTATGGGGTCCTTTCATGAGTGACAAGCCTGTCAGCGCTTATACCTCCCCCCTCCCCCCCAAAAAAACATACACACGAAAAGATGCAATACCGGCTTGGATGTGCCCACACATGCACACACATGCATGCACACACACGGGCGCGAACAAACAAACAAACACACAACCGCGAACACACAGACTCAACAAAAACAGCCATGGATCAAGCTGCCCTTCCACGCATTAAAAACAAAAGACTCACTGGGTCCCGTCTACGTAATAAACGCCCCGTTGAGCAGCTCCTTTTCTTTTCCTTTTCTCCGCCCCCCCCCCCCCCACCCCTTCTTTCCTTCCTCTTCTCTCTAGCAGCGGGGGGGGGGGGGGGGGGGCTCCTCTAGAGGCCTGTGAGCCCGCTAGCGCTAACGACACTTTAATGCAGTGTTGCTGTACGGAGCGCCGTGAGCGTGAGTGATGGGTTGTGTGGCTGTAGCCAGGCACACCTCGCCTGGGCCAATCCATCAGCCGACACTCCCAAACCCAAACCTAAGCCAGGCCAGGCCAGGGCCAGCCAGGTAGTAGTAGTAGACATGCTGGGACTTCCTGTTTACTTCGCGGGAAACTTGAGTCAACAGGACCGTCGCGTCACATCCAAACCAGAGAACTGTATCTAGGGGGAACTAGGTGGAGTTATTGGCGATTCAGCATTTCTGATTGGTCGAACAATTTGGGCTATTCATGCTCAGATTGTAATCTCCAATCCCTGTTGTTGGAGGTATAGGTACTATAGCATAACATATGTTAGAATATATATACATATACTTGTATTGCTTATACACTTGTACCCAAAACAGCAGGGAAAGCTCAAAACCCCAACAATTATTACTGCAATTAATGTGAAAAAAGTCAAAGCAGCTGATGACAAGAGAGAGCTCATAGTTTTCCCTTGTTCATGGGTGAGATGTTGGATATTATTGTTCTTGTTGCTAGGCTTAAAGGCCTTTTCTTTAGTCAAGGGCCTTCAGCCATCGAATTGGCTAACGAATTTCACACAATGAAATAGTCCTACTCCTGTATTCACCCAGGAATAAAACTCCCTCCCCCCACCCGGGTGTCCGGTAACTTCCCGGGCTGTCAGTCACAGGTTCCACGGGCTCCTGTCTCATCACTCCCCCCCCTTGTCCCCATCGGTGACGTCGGTGTTGGCTGACCGGGGGAACCGTCCTGGTCGTTACCGGTTCCATTAAGAACCCGACCAAAGCTTCCCTTTGTCCTACCCACGCTAACAAAGACCTCATCTCGCCACGGTGCATCGAACACCGCCGTTCCTCGTCAGCCTAGCGCCCAACGCAGCGCGCCGCCACTCAAACGTTGGCTGTTTCCACGGCGATCTCCAGAAGAAGTTCTGCGCGGCGTGTCATGCTGGATGATGGATAACACCGGCCCTCCCGGCTGCGCTGGCGTTCTTCATTCCCCTGAATAATATCATGTTAATCCACTCCCAGACTCAATCTCCCGAGGACGGAAGACAATATTAATTGATGAATCAATTTCAGGCCAGCCCGAATTCGAGCCACTCCTGCAGAGGGCCTGTCTGCCAGAGTGTCTCCGCGCGCGTCATACTATCTGTCTGCCAAGACCCGTCGCGCATTTCCTTCCTTCCCCCATCTCGTGCCCTGAAATGTGTTTTTCGTTTGGCTTTCGTCTTCTGCCTGTCAGATCCACCCTGATTTAGCTGTTTGTCCGTCGCTTTGGAGAGGAAGATGTCTTCCTTCTTAGAGAGTGTGTGTGTGTGTGTGTCTTTTTGGTCGTTGGGTTGTCTCTCCCGGGGTTGCGTAGTCGCGTCGGAGATCACAGGGGTTCGTGTTAAAGGCAAGGCGGCCCCCCTCCCTGGTCTCAGCGCGGGGGAAACTGCATCAACAAGAACACAGGAACGAAATGCCCACCGTTAACGCAGACAACTGTCGGAGTTGACTTCATCACACGCGACACATGCATCCACTATCAAAGGAGAACACGCATCCAGATCTACCCCTTACGCATCACACACACACACACACACACACACACACACACACACACACACACACACTCACACACACGTACGTCTTCGTTAGAAACATATCCTTAGCGGCTGACATCTCCGGCGGCTGACGGGGCCCTCGTCAGGATCCCGGCCGCTGTGTCGGGTTGCGCTGCTGCGTCTAATTAGCGGGCCCCAGATCAGAGAGGCGCGGGGCGGAGGGGACTTCTAAGTGTTCCTCGCCGGGGCCCTCATGCGGCTTTATGCAAATGGCCCCTCAGCCCGGCCACGTGGGGATGAGCGGGTCGGCCGGCCGGCCCCCCAGGAGCCTGGGAGAGGGAGGTGGGGGGTGGGGGGGGACTCAGATCTCCCACTGATCACTGTCTGACATGCAGAACATCCCCCCCGATGGGGCCCCTGAGGGGGGTGCCGAGGTGGGGGTGAGGCATGGGGGAAATTAAAAGAAACAGTGTGTGGAGGACGGATGGACGGAGGAACGGGTGGATGGAAGGACTTATCCACCCGCCTACACACCCTCACCCATCCATCATCTGTCCATCATCCACACACACACTCGTCCATCCACCCCTCCATCCACCTTCCATCTCTCCATCATGATCTACGGAAGATCACAAGAGAACGGGAGTAGGTGGGTGGAGAGAGGCAGGAGAGATGGAGCGAGGAAAGCACGTAAGAATGAGAGCTGGAGACAGAGACAGAGAGGGAGAGACAGGGAGGTGGGAGAACAATATGAATATCTGAGCTGATACAAGGGGCTAGGTGAGATGATTCAAATAATAAATTAAATAAAAACAGAACGTTTCTCAATCCCAGCCAGGGGCCATTTTGAAAATGGTCGGCTATCATAACACTATAATACTTGAATAATCTTAAAAAGGTCAAATCTGTGAGGACCCAGTGTTCTCGCCGCCGTGTTAGCGTCATCACGTGGCTCAACGCGATCATGCAAAACAAGCGAGTTCCGGCGCTAACGCAGCCCAACACACACGACCCAACACACAACCACCATACCGAATAACACACCTCAAACCAGGCTCCTCGGAGTACCCCGAGCGGGGGGTGTCTCAGAACGGAACGCCCTTTGGTTATCAATAAACCATGGCGTTAACCACGCACGCCTCTGCTCAGGGCTGCTCCCATTTAAATACGGCCGCCACACCTTCGGCTGGTGGGCCCAGGCGTGGGTATTTAAGGTGGGGGTAAACTCTGAGGGCGCCCAGTGTCAGTGCCTGCTTAATATTAACCAGGACCTCTGAATAATGCCCGCCCCTCAGAGAGGTCCGCGCCCGAGGATATCCATGGTTACCGTCTGAATGTAACGTTAGGACAGTACTATTTACTTTTCTGTATTTTATTGCGAAGGTTTAACGGGGATAGAAATGTGACCATTGGTACTGGTTTTTGAAATGAATTACAATTAATTCTCAGGCAATAGGAAACACACAGAGCTCTTTTTTTCTAACGCATATCTCAAATTAAATGAAGGTATCTCAGTCCTGCTTTGTGAATAAAAAAGCCCGTCCAAGGCAGGAAAATATTCATGACCAGGATTATATACATAATGGGTCGGCCAATCGTAGGGGAGGGGCCTACGGTGTCATGAACTAATACAGCATGCATATTCATAATATGTTCCTATATGCAAAAATAACATCTGCTTCCCCAACGTCGCGCCATCTGTCTGCGGCGACCGGCCGATATTAACGCGTCGTCGTGGACAACAGCGGTTGCTAGCGGGACAATCGCGGCCGCCATCACCTGCAATACATCATGTGAAGCTCATGCGAGTCTCCGGGCGTCATTTACATGTAATCACAGGTATGTGATTACAACGCCTCCGACGCATTAGCATACAATGGTGCCAGGCCGCTGGTGCGCTCTTCAGAACCACTTAAGAGTGAGGCGGTGCCTTGCTCATGGGCCGGAGGTGTTTGTGGATGTTAAAATGAGGATGATTAAGAACAGATCGTCCAAACAGGGTTTTGTTTGCTAACCGTTGCTCCCGTACCTAGAGATAGAGAATCGATGTATTGAGTCGAAGGTCAAATCTATATTTATACTTGGATCCATACTTTATGCATATGGTTCTTCATCGCTCATGAAAGTGTTTCCCAGGCTCAACCTTTTCACAGCATCGCCGAAACGATGAAGACATTTTAATGCTTTGAATAAATCCAGTCACGGAGTTCTGAATTTCAGCCCGTTACAATCACTACCACCTCCTCCACCTCCTCCTCCTCCTCCTCCACCTCCACCTCCTCCACCTCCTCCTCCTCATCCTCCACCTCCACCATCTCCTCCTCCAGATATACCTCAGATATGGTTGGGAAGAGGTGGGGGGGAGCAGGCAGGGTGTTGCAGTGGTGGAGGTGGTGGTGTTTAAATTCTCGAGCGGCAGGGGTCTCATCGTGTCAGGGAGCGGGGGATCTGGGTGGGGGCTCTGGGAGGTCAGGTACCAAGGGGGGGTTCCTCTCTGGCTTCTCTGGAGCCTTGTGGAGGTCCTCATTAAAACCACAGCTTCTGACCTCCAGTCAGAGCTCTCTTCCATCCACATACCGCTGCTCTATCTGGCTAGGTAGGTGTCCTGTCTGTCCGTCTGTCAGTCATTCTGCCTCTCACTCTCACTCCCTCTCACTCTCTTTCAATTTTTCTATCACTCTCTCCCTCTCTCACTCCCTCTCCCTCTCAAACTCTCTCTCCCTCTCTATGACTCTCTTTTTCTCTCCATCTCTGTCACTCTCTTTCTCTTTCTCTCCCTCTCACTCACTCTCTCCCTCTCTCTGTCACTGTCACTCTCTCTCTCTCTCTTTTTCTCCCTCTCACTCACTCTCTCACTCTCTCTGTCACACTCTCTCCCTCTCTATCGTCCATAATTATATTTGCATAGCCAACGGTGATTCAAAATACAGTAACAAACATATATTTATCAGTTTAAAATCTGATCCGTACTCTACTTGCTGTGACATCTCCCTGCTGTGAGTTGGTCGACGTACAACTCCGACCACAAGTGGACCGCAACAACAGGAGAGGCATTAGAGCTTCAGAGTTAGCATCAGTGCTAACCTGGCATCAGTGCTAACCCGCCATCTTTGATCCTGCAAGGCATTGTGATAGGTCAACCGCCACAGCAGTGTTTTGGGTTTTCGTGTTTGGTTTTTAGGAATATAAATAAAAGATTGTGGTTTTTTTGGGCTCTCGCTTGTCTTTCTTTGTTGTGATGTGGTTTTTAAAACACCGCCCCATGGCTTGCTTCAGTCGGATGGTTCCGGAACATGCTGCAGGGGATGTGGACACGGGCCGACGTTTCAAGAACAAAACGTACAAAAAAACCTGAACCGATCAAAGGAACCTAGCGTCAAACAAATCCCTCCGTTCTGGGAATTAATTATGCAGGGTTTTCATTTTCACCGTGCAAAGACGGCCGTCCGAACCCATCCACGATACGGCCATTATTTCATAGCCTGTAAGTACAGAAGTACGAACAGAAGGTGAGTTTAGTCTTGAACCATAAATATCAGATTTCTTTTACGTTGGGAGACGACAGAGGGGCAATCAGAACGAGTCCTCTAAATGAAGCGTGCGTGCTCCTGGTTAAAGAACACCCTCCTCTCACTGTGGAGCGGTGCTCTAGGGTTGTAACAAACACAGACACCATGTCATGTAACATTAAGCAGCTGATGCAACGGTGACTTCAGAGCAGCCCCCGTGCGCCAAAGCTACCTCCACGTCAACATCAGAGGAACTTTGAAGAAGTACAGGACTCATCCCTGTGTTTGCTTCTTAGATTTCTTCCTTTTGTACGTTTTTGAACCAAATTCTTGTTTTTTAAAGAGACATTTCAACGGGCGCTAAGTACGTCATTTTGGGAGAGTGTTTGTGCTGGAAGACTGGTTTATTGTAAGATTGTAGGTAATGATACATGACAATGGTGCTCCATGTAGCCATGCATGAGATCTCTGTCTGAGGGTGGGGGATGATGGCTGGTTTACCCTGTGCACACTGATTACTCAATGTGAAACAGGTGCGTAGCCTCACCCAGCCCCAGAGTCCAATCAGTGTGCCTCGGGCCAGGTGAGGCTACTTAATGCAGCCATCATACACACACACTCCACAGTTGTACATCGGTTTCAATTGAGTGGATCTATTCAGTTGGCAGGGTGGCGGTGGTGAGGTGGCATGTGTGTGGGGAGGGGGAGGTCTTTCCTTTGACCCTGGCACCTCCAGACACATAGCTGGAAGGACTTAACAGGGGAGGACCGTGGCAATGGGATAGCATGCGCCTGGCAGCCATATTGTTAATTCTCTCTCTCACTCACTCACTCACTCTGACACCCACAACCACACCCACACACTGGCCTTGACAGTGAACCTTGGTAAAAAAATAAAAACATTTTGATATTTGATCCAGCCTCCACAAATATAAATTCCACTTAGACAACCATAGTCCTAGACTCAGAGAGTCTAGGAGACAACTTTACACAGACAACTTTACCTACCTCGGTGTAAACATCCGCCCGACATGAAACTTTAACAAAGCCGTGAATGACCTCAGAGACAAGGCAAAGAGGGCCTTTCATGCCACAAAACGAAACATCAAACTAGACATTCCAATTAAAATCTGGCTCCAAATTTTGGCCGCGCTGATAGAACCCAACGCGCTCTACGGCTGTGAGGTCTGGGGTCCACTCGCTGAGCAAGATGTTATAAAATGGGACACACTCTGCATGTAGAATTCTGCAAATCTATTCCCAGAGTCAAAAGATAAACACCAAATAATGCATGCAAAGCAGAAAGAGGACGGAATCCACATATTATTAAAAATATGGACGAGGGCGCTGAAACTGTATCACCGGCTGAAGGATGGCGACAGCACCATGCTCCACAACAAGGCCCTCACCCACAGAGTTACATCCAGAAAAAGGTCCCCTTAGCCAGCTGGACCTGGGCCTCTGTCCACAACACAACCACCACCCCAGCCGGCAAAACCTAATTATAAGAAAGCTATTTGGCACATGGAAGGAATCAACCAGAAATCAGAGCAAATTGGCACGCTACTCGTCCCTAAACAGAAAGTACACAGTATAAGAATACCTGACCACCGTGACCGACCCAAAACTCAAATAATCCTGGGCATAGACTCAGTAAACACAGCCTAGCCGACGAGAAGGGATGCCACATACAGACCAAGACAAGAATGTATATTAGCTATTTGACTTCATTCATATTTTTTCTTTTTTTGCTTGTTTTTCCACCTGCTTCGGCAATGTAAAAAAAAAAAAAAAAAATCCCCATACAAACAAAGCTTTTTTGAATTGAATACAATTGAAAGATAGATGAGAGAGATAGAGAAAGAGAAAGAGAGCGACAGAGAGAGAGACAGAGAGAGAGATAGGGGGGCAGATAGAGAGAGACATGCTGTTGATTATGTTCTAACAAGTCATCATCTAATATCTCATTGGCTATTAAAAACACAGAGGGCCTCTGCCCCCTCCTACATTAGAGTCCAGTATGTATGCGTTGCCGGCCGTGGCCTGTCACAGTGCTAATCACACAACGATGATGGATGATGTTTATGTTTCTGATGATGGAACGTAACCCCCTGCCTGATGATAATTGTAATAAAAAGGACAGATCAAGCTGCCCGGCGTTTTATTAAATTATCCCGCTATAATTTGCATTAGTGTCCACCGGGCCGGACCTATGTGTGTGTGTGTGTGTGTGTGTGTGTGTGAGCTTGTGTGTGTGTGTGTGTGGTTACAAGGGTGGTGACAGAAGCCTGGTTCTGGCTATTGAAGACTTCATCCACTTCAAAATGCTCTCCAATGCCCTTGCCTTGACTACCTCTCTCACACACCACCCTCAGCCCACGTCAGTTACACACACACACACACACACACACACACTTTGTTTTGGTTGATTGCAAAGCGTGATTCATCCTTTATTGTAATTTTTCATTTTCTTTCAAATATTTAATTAATTACGAATGACGTGATGAGACGTTCAACATTGCTCTGCAAACATCCAAAGAAGGTGTCGTGTGATGGCCTTTTTATCCTCAGAACTCTCACATTACAGCTGTTACAGCACGCTCCTCAGGTCTCTCTGCTTGTTTCGCACTCAAACCATCCCTGGCGATGGGTTAGTATTTCTCTCTCTCTCTCTCTCTCTCTCTCTCTCTCTCTCTCTCTCTCTCAAGAACCCACATTTGAAGAACCGCCTTGGTTGAGTTTCAGTCCAGGGTGAGTAATGTGTCTGCGGTCATGTATGCCCTCGACAGGTCTGGTCACTCAACCTGACCGCTTTTGTTTGGAGAAGTGAGGGCTTATAAACATTTTAAGTGTTGGAATGAGTTACTGAGAGAGGGGGGGCTTTAGGAGGAGGACCAGCAGGACTGAAGAGAGGCCGCGGGGAGGGAGAGAGTGAGAGTGAGAGAGCGAGAGAGAGAGAGAGAAGTAGAGACATAAAGAAAAAGAGAGAGCCAGAGACAGAGAGACATAAAGAAAAAGAGAGAGACAGAGATGGAGAGACATAAAGAAAAAGAGAGGGACAGAGACGGAGACAGGCAGAGAGACGTGAAGAGAAAGATTATGACATCATCATGTGTCCTTGATTTTGTTTTCACTCTCAAAAATAAAGAGTGAAAACACACAAACACACACACACACATCTGATTCATCAGATGATATATTGTATGATATCAACTTAAATCAAATGGAGACTACATTCTGAGTCCACCTTTGAACGTTCCAGAAGGAATGCCTCCACGTTTCGCACCAACCACCAAAAATAACCCTATGACTCATGATGTTTGATAACACACGTCAAAGAGCTTCTTAAGCACGGCAAACTCAAAACACATTTTGCTTCTTTGTAATAAAACTCGCGTCGCAGATTCCTGCTATTACCAAACAATGATCAAAACAAACGAAAACCCTCTTCATAGAAATTACGCCCACAGTTATCACAAGCGGCAATTCCGACCAGATGTTCATTTGCTCCTGCCGAGACTCCAGTGTAGCATTGCTCTCCGACCGACAGTCATTCCTCCAGTCAGCCGCAGAAATCTTAAGTCTGCCGAAATGCAGAGGCGTGTATAAGGGGAGGGTTATGGTGGCCCTTGCCCCCCAAAAAGCATTTTGATTGGCAGCCAAAAGTGTCACCGCAAATAAATCTGGCAGTTGAAATATTAGTTGATAAGGCTGTATGTACTCATAATTTGTTTTGGGATTACTTGGCACATTCATTTGTGGTCAGTTGCTACACCATCTTTTGACATGTGTAGTTAGTTACATTACTATACTGTTGAAAGAAACACCAAAACTATGGCGGTATAAAACACCCCCTTTATATACAACTATCTTTACACAGATAAAAATGACTCCAAGCTCTGCTTAAACTCTTTAGAAACCAAAACGTAAAATAGTCGTGTACAGTGTAAATAAACTGGATGGATGTAATGATGTATTTTTGGAAATGTTACAATGTCATTTGAATTGTAACGTCTAAGTGTAACCCCTGACCACTTCATCGATGACTTCTCGGTGGCACGGTGTAGAGACAGAACGGTTGCCTATCGTTCTCTGAGACCTGGGGATCCAGCCCTGCAGAATGGGCTCCATACAGACTCAACAGCTATTGAAGTTACTTTGTAACCATAACAATGTCATACGTTTAACTGTCAGTTACAGCCTCCGACAAGAGCGCAGCCTGCATCTCGCCAGCGCAGCGGAGCGAGCTCTCGGTTATCAGTCGTGGCGTAATGAGTTCAATTCCCGCGGAGGGCTTTTCTCCGTGAAAATTTCATTTTAGAAACATAACGATGTCATGTGAAATGTAATGTCAATTATAACCACAGACGAGATGATAGCCGGTGTCTCTGTGAGTCCTTGCCAAGAGCAGCTGCCTTGCTGATGACATTTTGGAAGCCATGTAAATGGTAAACCCAGATTTGCGTACTTTGAATAAGTAGCCTAGATAAAGTAAACACCGATAAAGATGGCGGCCCACTCATCGAATTGGCTCTGATCATTGACACAGTGGAGCATGACGTCCCGCGATATGGGCTGACATCTTGATTCCTAGGCTTATCAATATGAGCAATATTAATATCATTACTATCAACTTGTTGTTGATATTATCAGTTGTAGCAGGTCTACTTTTATTATGTATAAAGCGCTTTGGGTGTCATTGAAAGCAAACTAGGAAATGCAATGATTTATAATTGTAAATTGTGTTGGTGTGTGTAGAGCAGAAGTGTGTTGGTGTGTAGAGCAGCAGTGTGTTGGTGTGTAAAGCAGCAGTGTGTTGGTGTGTAGAGCAGCAGTGTGTTGGTGTGTGTAGAGCAGCAGTGTGTTGGTGTGTAGAGCAGCAGTGTGTTGGTGTGTGTAGAGCAGCAGTGTGTTGGTGTGTGTAGAGCAGCAGTGTGGTGGTGTGTGTAGAGCAGCAGTGTGTTGGTGTGTACAGCAGCAGTGTGTTGGTGTGTACAGCAGCAGTGTGTTGGTGTGTACAGCAGCAGTGTGTTGGTGTGTGTAGAGCAGCAGTGTGTTGGTGTGTAGAGCAGCAGTGTGTTGGTGTGTACAGCAGCAGTGTGTTGGTGTGTGTAGAGCAGCAGTGTGTTGGTGTGTAGAGCAGCAGTGTGTTGGTGTGTGTAGAGCAGCAGTGTGTTGGTGTGTGTACAGCAGCAGCAGTGTGTGTGGAGGGCCCTCCCAGCTGTGGCCCCCGGTCCAGCCTGTTAAATAGTGATGATGAATAATGAAGGTGAGGGTGGAGGGGATCATCTGCCCTCCCGGGCCGACATTTCATGTCAACCTGACAGCACTCACTCCAGCTTCAGGGACGTACGCGCGCATGTGTGTGTGTGTGTGTGTGTGTGTGTGTGTGTGTGTGTGTGTGTGTGTGTGTGTGTGTGTGCGGTTGAGGAGAGTTTACGTGTGTGTGTGCATTAGTGTGGGTATGCAGGTAAGAAGTGTGTGTGTGTGTGTGTGTGTGTGTGTGTGTGCGCGCGTGGGGATGAAGTTGTCTCCATATTAAACAGGCAGATTAGAGCCGCTAAACGGAAGCCAGCCCGGGGAGCTAACACGCACACGTTCGTGCACACGCACACACACACACACGCACGTGCTTCTGCATCTCATCTCGTCAGGTGTAGAGAGGGGGGGGGGGGTGAAGGGAGGAGGAAGAGCAGTGAGGTGGGTGGGGGGGGGAGGTCCAGGCTTCTCTATTGAGCCGGCGTTCCTCCACCGCGGCCCGACTTGGCCCCGCCTCCACACTGACCCTCGCCCGCCGGCATGCCTGCTCCCCCCTCCCTCCCCACTACTTCCTCTTCCCATCATGCACAGGGGCCGCGCGCCCGGCGCTCCCACGAGTCCCCGGCCCCGCTACCCTGCCATCTGCCGTGATTTATAGAAAAACGCTGGATGATTTATGGGCCAGTCATCTCACAATGAAGTCCTTCTCTTTCATTTGGGCGACCCCCCTGACCCCGCCCGCCACTCCCAGCCCTGTTGGGGGGGGCGGGCGGTAATCATACACCATGAGGGCTTTTAAACAGCACGGGCCGGGCAGGGCCCCGCCAAAGCGAGGGCCTTTTAATGAAATTAATTTTCAGCAGGGGCGCGCGTGCATACTAATGAGGCGGGCGGGGCCCCGGCGCGGCGTGTGTCGGAGGCCACCGCGGCGCGACGAGGCCGTTTGAAGGTACAACATCTGACGGAGCGATCGCCCGCGACACCTCTTTGGTAGAGGGCGGCGTGCGCGCACACACGCATACGCAGACACACAGAGATGCACACACACACACACACACACACATACCAATCACACACGCACATACCAATCACACACACACACATACCAATCACACGAACACACAAAAGCACAAGAGCAGTGCGGAGCACAAACACACACACACGCACACACACACAAACACACAAAATCACATGAGCGGTGCGGTGCACACACACACTCACGCACGCGCGCGAGCGGCCCGGTGCGCACACAAACTCTCTCACACACACACGCACTCACACACACACACACACACACACACACACGAGCGGTGCGCACGCACACTCACACACACACACACACACACACACACAAGCACCAATAACACACACACACCAATCACACACACTCATACACACGCACACAAGCGGTGCGGTGCGCACACACACACACACACAGACACACACCGCCGCCGCACACAGAATAATAATAAAAAAACAAGGGGGCTTTGATGGAGGAATGAAGCGGCCCATTAGGAGCCAGTGATCCGAAAGATGTGTTTAAAGATTCATTCTGGTGAGTTTGCGTTGTAAAACGAAACACCGTGCGCTCACACACGCTGCCACACAGAGGACACAGCGGCCCCGCCGTTCCCTGGCACACACACACGGAGACACCGCTGGCCTGGGGCCTTGTGTCCGGGACCTTGATATTCACACTTCAGTCGTTCTGATTTTAGTGTTTTTTTTCCGTTTTTTTCTACTCTATTAGAGATAGCGAAGGTATCAGGTATCTGTGATGCAAATGTGTTGGTGACCATTTTTTTTTGGCTTGAAGTCTGCACCTTTCCATGTGATGGATTTCATTTCCTGAGAGGAGGGTGATCAGGTATCCTACTGCCAACACATTTGAATGGTTATAGGAAAACACATGTAGTATTTGTCCATAGGAGTGCTGGTAAGTTAAATGGACTTGGATGTATTGTACACCCCCTTCTGCTCTTCTGTCGAGTGTGTTTGGATGTGTATACATTGCTGCAATAATCTGTGTATAAATCTGTGTGTGTGTGTGTGGCGGGGTCACTCAGGTAACACTACCGTTAATAAGTAGACTGGATTATGTTTAGAATCAGACGAACAAACCAGAAGCTTAGTATTAGTAATGAAATAACAATGTGGATCTCTATACACAGACACAGACACAGACACAGACACAGACACACACAGACACACACACACACACACACACCAAAAGAAAAGATAACATTGATAAAACATTAAAATGAGTCGATAATGACACGATAAATACTGCAAGGCACAAGGTACGACAAAGAACTTGAACGCTTAGCAATGCAATAACGCAGATGATAAATTCGTATCAATTACGCCAAAAAAACACATGGCATGAGTCTAGAACAAAATATACAGTATGTATTTATTTATTTATTAAATATATCAATTCACGCAGAATTAAAATGTTTATATAACATCGACATAAAGGAAAGTTGATGAAACCTACATCGAGTAAAAACGCAGTAGTCAATTTAGACCGCAGGAATCTTTAGGTTTTCCAACACTAATGTTCGTAGCGCCATCTGCCGTCCATCGTATACTTAACACCTGATTATCCACCATACGCCGTTTCAAATGGAAAATTAAATGTATGCGTTTTAGAATAAGAATATAGCTTCAGTGACAGTATTAAATAAGTTGCCTTCATGCCTGGGTCGTTATAGCTATGTTTACAAAGCAATTAAGCAATTTATTAAGTTAAGTCAGTAAGTTATAGGCCTAACTTAATAACTTGCTTAATCATATTACTCATATTGCATTAACAATCTGCGTTACAGCTCAACACAGAGCGGACTTCTGAAGTAGACTTTTAATGGCAACTTTTTTTTTACCTTAAAATTGGATTCAACCTTCAAAGGCGACGTGCTCCATCTTCCTCCGTCCCCTTGCAACCACGCCAATCATACCGTGTTGAGAAGGCGATGAGGACCGTGTGAAGGTAGGTCTGATGGTCTGATGATGAAGACGGAGAAGCGGGAGCTGCAGGCGTCCAGAAGGCCCTCGGTGTCTCTCAAACACGGAGACCACGCTGGGGGACGAACTGCATCTACCCACCGCACAACACGGCCACTTTAACTCAAGTAACCTGGATTTTAATTAATAATTTCGATTTTACGGAGTATAATCAGTTCTGGTTTAACCGTTGCTCATACTTTGATCAAGTATGTAGGTTCGTTTTGATCAACGGCCATGCAAGGCCTGAAGTGACGTCACACTGAAAGGAGCCTCTGTTCTCAGCTTTAGCTAATATAACGATATTGAAATCCCGGTCGGTCTGTAATTCAAAGTCAAATACGCTGTGCTGAGGAGGTGGATGCTTAATAAATACCTCCAGCCTTATTAAACACATTTCACTATTCCATTCCGTGCACCTGAAATACCGCACCAACTTTTATTTTGAAAGTCTGTTATTTTCCTCTACTCCCCTATGCGAGCGTGTGCCGGACTGAGGAGCCATCCCAATTATCCCGGACGGTTTGGGGGCCCGCATCGCTCTCCCTCCCTCTCCTGGAGACTGTGATGAAGCACTGCAGACACACACTCCTGACAAGACATTTGTTCACCCCGCCGTATGATGTACAACGTGGATCACACTGCTTTTGGGACGAGCGCGCAGGATGTACGCGATGGCCAGAAAATGTTGATGAGACCTCCGATCTTGGCTCGGCTTTCCTCTTGAATAATAATATCGTAAAAAATAAAATAACACACACCGAATGCAAATGCACCCCTGGCAACACATAAATACACACGCATACCGCCCGAACAATGTCTCACTTCAGCTTTTGTTCCACTTTTTTTGTTCCACTCGTTGTTGTGTTAGCATCGTAGTATGAAGTGATGTATTTGGCAATATATGTATTGTTATAACGTAATTAATAACACACACACACACACACACACACACACACACACACACACACACACACACACACACACACACACACAAAAAAGTCTGACACTTTATTTAATCCTTAAATGTCTGCAACGACTTTCACAGGTCGGGATGAAGGAAAAGAACCAAACGACAAAGAAACGGCACGTAAATATATACATTCAAAACATAGCAAGGTCCAAAAGGTTAAATAAATACAGGACAGCCCGAGAAAAAGGAGTAAAACTAAGACAGGTGGCATGCAAGTGTGTGAGTTGTGTAAGCAACTCAGCAATCATAGGAAAAAGGTAGCGGTCGTGCCGCTGGCGAAATTAAAGTGACGCACGTCTCCGTGGGGAGCGAAGACGTCCCGACCCCGCCATGGGGTCACCATGGCGAACATCGGCGGGGCGAAGCAAAGAGTGGTGGGTGTCAGTCATGGACCTATTTAAGGGGTCAGTACGCGGTGGAGCGTTTAGCAGTTAAAGCTGTGCTGGGAAGGCGACGCATGTCCGGAGGTTTGGCCGCGCGTATATATATATATATATATATATATATATATATATATATATATATATATATATATATATATATATATATATATATATATATATATATTTATGCGGCCTTCCAACGTCTCGAATGAATTCACAATTACTTCCACGTTGACTTTTATTTTATTTTTTTTTACCTTTAGTAAAACACTTATTTTATTTAGATTTTTTTGAACAAATATGTGGTCGTGGCACACACACAAGGAACAGTTATAAACGACCGTCGCTCGATGCTGGGAATGTTAGACGTTCTGTTGTTAGTTGTGATGTCATTACCGATTATTACAAAGGCAAGGTGGTGTTGCAGAAGACGTGACGGTGACACGATAGGGCTCTACGTCACTCAGGTCTCCATGGACCCTTTCCGCAGGCGCCGTCGTGGGACCACGAGTGTCGCTCACAACACTAATTATGGCTCTGCTCCTTGTATGTATCAGTGCGCGATTCTAAGGCTAAACTAGTGGCGCTATTACGTCTACTAGTCGGGCCCTGTTGCCATACAAGGAGCAGCGCAATCATTAGCGTGATGAGTAACACCTGTTTTGGTCCTATGGTGACGCCTCATTGAAAAGGGGTTGGATCAAATGGAGATACAACTTGATTGGCTAGTCAGAAGAACATTGAGTTCAGACGCAGCTGAACAGAATGGCTTGTAAAATAAATTCTAAAAACTAATTTAAGCCAAAAATGGTAGCGCTGGTACAGCCTTATAACAGTCTTAGTATGGAAATTGTGAGCACTGAAGAGACATGGTAAACTAATGCTTTCTTTACATCCCACCCTGGTGAAATCTCCATAGTTGCGAGCTTGATAATGTTAAGAAATAAGAACTCTATTCAACTGATTGGAATCACTTGATGGTGAAGATTTTTAAGAAGATAAATAAATACTGAAAGTGTTCCTGTTAAGCAGCGCAGGTACATTGACCATAGAAACAGAGTCTTGCGTAAGACGTAACAGACTTTTACAGTGCTTTCACGTAAAAAAAACGAAATAAAATAAACCATATAAAAAAAACACAAACTATGGGTATTCATTTTAAATTTCCTTCCTACCTCAAATGTTATTTCTTTCAATATTTCCCAAATTATGATCCTTTTTAAAATAGATTGGGGGGTAATTTTGTGTAATGTCTAATATGGCTGTTTGTTGGTCTGTCGCACTAGATATTGCTTTCCCGCCTAAAAGCAGAGACAATATTTCACATTAAGAAAGGCCACACAAAATATCCTCCGAGCCCATTACATTCAATTTAGAAGAGTTTCAATAATTTATACACTAATCCTTCTCCAACAATTGCTGGTATGTTTTACAAATGCATGTTGACAAAATGTACAAAAAAAACAAGAATTTCTTTCCTCTTTTAGCTTTTTGCTTACAGTAGTTTTAACGATGAATGCGTTTTTTTAGACGTGTAACCTTCAGTCCTTATTCATAAAGGAATCATTTGAACCCGATTCAATCTCATCAGCATAAATAGGAGACGGTATCCTAACCAACCGTTTAGTGATTTGGAACTTCAACTCAATCACTCGCAGTAGTCAATCTGGGAGCAATTCTGAGCAACAGCATTTCAAATATTTTCAACAATATTTTCAACCGTTTCAAAGGACTAGGGCTGTTTCTCTGGACCCTTGTGAACAAAAACATCCTTCTCATCAAAGGTTAAACCACAACAAAAACCGTTATGAGCCTACTCGCCACGGAAGTACAACGATGTCTTCTAAATTAACCGACGCTTTAATAATATAATCACCCGATTGTAAGATCTATTGAGGCCGTATTGCTAAATAAGCTTCTGCTTTCACGTGCGTTATCACTGGCCAGCCAAATGATCGTTTCAAAACGACAGGGTGAATTTGGAGTAAATAGACATTCATATTTCTAAGCATTCATTGCACACATACTTGTGCGTGTAGTTAATGCGTTTGGGTCCACAACAATGCACATTGAATCCCACATTCAGGATACATTTTGGTTCAAAGTGTTGAATTTGATCCCGTATAAGCGTACCCCCCCCCCGCCCATTCTTACCCATCACAAGACCTTGGGGGCCCGAGGCCCCCACAGGCCCCCAGAACACTGCCAATCCCACAAGCCAACAGGCGGCGGATCGGAGTCCAAACCCTTGGAAATCACTCAAAAGCGTTTGCTCTTACATTCGATATATACTATAAGGTATGATGTGTCAAAGCAAAACAAAAACAACACAAAACAAACATAAAAGGCTTGATATAAATGGTGGTCAGGTTTCGTTCACACAGCAATGGAATACTGATGGTCAGGGGGTGTGAGGTTTCCCAAACTGTACGGCAAGGACCGGAACCTTAATGAGAGAGGAGACAATGTGACACGAGGATCTCTAGGGCGGGGACATAGGAGCAAAGGGGAGAGAGAGAGAGAGAGAGAGAGAGAGAGAGAGAGAGAGAGAGAGTAAGGGTCCCTCTGCTCTCTCTCTCTCTCTCTGTCTGAATCGTCCTCATCTCAGTGAGTATGAAACATCGCCACTCTGCTGTCGCTGGTTGGAGGCGTCTTTGCGATCGCTCTGAACGCTCAAACGATGGCGGAGGAGGTTCAAAAGGGCGATGGAGAAGATCAAACCCATGACTAACCAAACAAATGAAGAGAAACACCTGCACAAGAACTCTCTGGAAACCCACTGGAAGAACGCCGGGACCCCCTTGTGGCGACGGCGTGACAAAATAAACCCCCCCCAGAAGGGCAACGAGAAGGATGGAGGATAAACAACAACACCGTGCCAAGGTGGTGCGTCGGTCGAGACTCTGGGAACACGGACGTCTCTCAGGTCCGTCCGCAAGGGAGAGGCGGGAAAAGAGTCGGCTGTGGAAACTCATAGGAAAGAAAAACAACAACAACAACATGGTGGTCCACAGGAGTGGGCTGAATTCAGACAGGGAGTGACATGTCTCCCGGAAAAAACCGACTCTGAACTTCGGCGTGGCCCCATTACGACGGCGGGAGAAGGTGTGTGTGGTTGCCGTGACGACGCCCCTAGGAGGAGAGGCTAGTAGGAGGAAATGTCGGAGGAGCTGCTGCTGTTGCTGGTGGATGTCTGGGCCCGCTTGATGTACAGGTTGAGCAGCTTCATCTGCAGGAAAACAAACGGACAGCAGGGGGCGTCAGAGGCTCTGCCACCGCTTTAAACACCAGACAATACCTGACCTATCTGACTTAAACCATACAAGGGGAGGATACTTTTTACCCTGAAAGCAAGTGATTATTTTGGTTAGTGATTGTGATTGGAGACAAAACCGCCTAACCTAAACTAAGGTTTTAGAAGCTGTGATAAGACGTGTACATTCTTCATCCCGGCTCATTTATTGGTCGCAAAGGCAGCAGTCAATACAAATACAAATCAATATGAAAGAGTGAAGACCATATCAAAATATGAATAAAGTTAAACCTAGAATCAAAAATGTGAGTGCAAGTAAACACAAAACCATGGTATTTTATTTATTATTTTTGCATTAACCTCTCTAACATGATCTTTAACATAGTAGGCCAAATCTATTCCATTTTGTCACAGACACAAAAATTATGTTCATGTGTATTCCACATTCCCCGTCCCTATACCATGAGGTAACCTAGGCATGACAGGACACACAAGCTCGTACCTTGCTGCCGGTAAGCTGAGCCAGGTGTGGTTTCAGCTCCTCTCCGATCACAGAGTAGATGGCCACCAGGCAGAACACGCTAGCCTTGCGCACGCTGCTTTCCGTGTTGTCGTAGCCCTGCGTGGGAGGAAACATGGTTTAAAGGTGAACTGCAATGTACTTTTAACATTGAACTTTACTGGGATAGGCAGAAGCATTATTATAATTTTTTTTTTTGAATTATTGCTAGCATTTTTAGATTTGCTATGGTAGCCTATAATACAGAGTACACCCTGTTATAGTTGGCATATTAGCATTTGCACAAATTACATTTACTTTCATTTACGCAAATGCATCAATCAACTAAACTACTATAATCGATAGCGCTAGCATCGAAAGCAATAACATCAGTCGAGTCAGCATCAATAGCGGTATCATCAGTTGTGGTAGCATCCACATCAGTGGCACGAACACCGCTAGCATGAATATCGTCAACAACAATTGCCTTAGCGCGCTTAGCATTAGCATGACTAGCGTGAGCGTTTACCTGCAGCAGGCCGGGGATGACGTCGGGCAGCAGGGAGGCCAGGGAGTCCTTGGCAATGCGTTCGATGGCCCGGGTCTGCATCTTGATGGCGGCCAGGTTGATGGGGTAGTCGGCCGTCTGCACGATGGGACACAGCACCTTGATGCACTGCTCCGGGTGGGTGGAGCTCGCCAGGGTGGAGGCCGCCTCCTCCGCCGCCCGCACAACCTTTCAAAAGACAATGGGGGGGGTGGGGGGGGATCGTTGAGGCATTGCGGTCTCTTTTGCTGAATACTAAGATTAAATGGTTGCGTGTTAAAGAAGCTCATGTGGTCGCCTTCCCAGAGCAATGCAGAGCCATGTCTGGAAGGAACATTCCTAATTATTTGCTTAAAAGGTGACATCACACTCAAGGTTTGAGTGTGATTAGCCGCTAAGAAGTGGGCGAGTCCACCTAGATGTGTGCTGGATAGATCAGTCCACCATCGTACCCAGTGGACTGTAGCAAACGTTGCTCATCTATCCGTCATACACCTAGGTGGACACGCCCACCTGTGATGTCAGAAGAGCCCGATTTTCATAACGGCTTGTAACGGCTAATCACACTCAAACCTGGAGGTATAATCTGTCACCTTTAAAGAGCACCTATTATGCTTTTCGACTTTTATGACCTATAAACGTTGTTACAATGATTTATAGTCATGTTTAACCATACTAAAGTGTCAATTAATGACGTACATGCATTCAGCCGTATTCCCTGCTGACCGTCTGGGGTGGTTGTGCAGAGCGCTAAACACTAGGGACGCCGGTCGCCATTCACTTGTTCAAATTTCCGGGATTTATCTACGTAGAACAATCCGGATTTTCCATGTATGGTAATGCTGCAACATGCTCTTCCAGAAGGTAACCAATCACAACGGAGTGGGGTTGGCAGGAGGGGGGCGAGGGGGCGGAGAAGGACGAATCCGAGTGTTGACAGAATGCTGAAAGTGCCCAGACGAGAGGAAGAGTTTCCCGAAAATCTACACAGTTTTTTGTGCTGCGATTCATGTCAGGTTGCTCTATAGGAGTCATTAATAAGAAATGAAGACCAGAAAAGTAGTATAATAGGTGATCTTTAAAGAAGCTCATGTGGTCGGCTTCCCAGAGGGAATGCAGAGCCATGTCAGGAAGAAACACCCCTCATTTATTCCTTTAGGTTGTTGGTGTTGAAATAGGTGTGGTGCACTGTGGATCTACAGAAGTGGCCGTAGAGGTGGTTCCTGCAGGTCCAACCACCCTCTCTCCCAGCTGGACGTCCCCCGTGCTCACCTCCTTGTGCACATCCTTGTGGGCCTCCAGGGTCTTCATGATGGTGAGCTCTGCGTAGTTCTTGAAGCGCACCGGCTGGTTCTTCAGGATCTCCCTCAGGACGCGCAGCGCGAGTGCACGGATCGTGTGCTGTGAGGGGTGGACAAGGGTATTTTAAAATCGTGGTCGTTGAATTATCAGAATACACAATACGAATATAGCTAATCATATTTTTTTAACCAATGACTGCTCCCTAATAGTTAACTGCTAACTTGCTACTAGCTAATAACTAGCTAGCTACTAGCTTACTACTCACTAGCTCCAAACTAACAGCTAGCTGACTACCAGCTCACAACCAGCTAGCTACAAGCTTATACTCGCTAGCTACTGACAGCTAGCTGACTAGCTACAAGTTAGCCGACTAGCTAAAATTTTGCTGACTGCTAGCTAATAACTAGCTAGCTACAAGCCAAATACTCGCTAGCTAGATGCTAATAGCTCGCTGACTACGGGCTAACTACAAGCCAACAACTAGTTGACCACGAGCGAACTACGAGCGATGGCGGCGTGTGGAGGGGCTGCTCACGTCCTTGTCCCCCAGGGTCTCCAGCAGCAGCAGCAGGGTGGTCTTGAAGTGCTCCTCCCACACCACCTGGCTGTCCTCCCGGGCCACCTTCAGCAGCTCCAGCAGGGCCGCGCGGCGCTGCTCCGGCCCCCGCTCCACAGCCTGGCCCTGGGACAGCTCCTTCAGAAGCTCCCCCACCAGCTCCAGCTGCTCGGTCGGCCCAGCTGCACACACACAGGGACGGACGGACGGACAGGGAGCCAGACAGACGGGGAGCCAGACAGACAGGCAGACAGACAGACAGACAGACAGACGGGGAGCCAGACAGACAGACAGACAGACGGGGAGCCAGACAGACAGACAGACGGGGAGCCAGACAGACAGACAGACGGGGAGCCAGACAGACAGACAGACAGACAGACAGACAGACAGACGGGGAGCCAGACAGACAGACAGACAGACAGACAGACAGACGGGGAGCCAGACAGACAGACAGACAGACGGGGAGACAGACAGACAGACGGGGAGCCAGACAGACAGACAGACAGACGGGGAGACAGACAGACAGACGGGGAGCCAGACAGACAGACAGACAGACAGACAGACAGACAGACAGACAGACAGACAGACGGGGAGCCAGACAGGGAGCCAGACAGACAGACAGACAGACAGACAGAGACAGACAGACAGACAGAGACAGACAGACGGGGAGCCAGACAGACAGACAGAGAGCATTAATAAATATGACAGGACAGATTTTGCCATTCGGTCTATAATATGATATATTCGACTGTCTGAATCAACACATACATTTGATTTCTACCACAATATGGATATACATGTACGTGCATTGTATAAATACTATCTCTTCTGTCTCGTGGGAAAGCAATATTTAAGCCTTGTGTGACACACAAACATATAAGGGAATTTGTAGGTATGTGTGATTAAACAAGATCCCAGTAAAATGCTAGAATATAATGTGGGACCGAATGGGACTTTACCAGGGAAGCTCTTGGGCGGGGCCACTTTGTTTTCAACACTTTCTTGCCGACGGCCTGTCATGAATAAAAAAAAAAGATATTCAGTTTTAGAGTACAGTACATTTGGAACCTAACAAATAATTTTTTAGTTTTTCACATTGCTAAAACGCATTAAATATTCCAGAAACACGTCCATTGAACATTCCCGAACACAATATCCCTAAAGAAAATCGGTTTGGAGGAACAGAGTATTGACCGTCTGAGGCGTCGTCAAACAGCACCCCCTTCAGGGGGGTCTTGTCCAGCGTGCCGATGGTGTCCGTGTAGTTGTAGGGGTTGTAGTCGCGGAAGCGCGGGCTGGAGAAGGAGCGCGGCGACGGCGTGTTCAACAGGGACGTCTTGTTGTCCAGCGCCATGCGGCCGCCCTCCCCCACGCCGTTGCCGAACCGGGGGTCCGAGTCCAGGGACGCGCCCAGTCCTGACTGGGAACAGCAACCACAACGTGTTGGCTCAGCCACTGAACACTGTTTGTCTACAAATATGCAGACAATATATCTGTTAAGACAACCAATATGAATGTGTTCAATATCTCCAAAAACAAACTCTCAAAAAATAAGAAAATATATATGTAGCTCAAGAAATGTTTGAGCGTCTAGTCTACTAATACCTTTGCGAAAACTGAGAAAACACAAAAACACAAAAACATGAGATTGTAAATTTATCATTCACGTGACGAATTTACAAAATGTACAGTCCTAAATCGCGTCAATCTGAGCTTATAAACCGCAGCCAGCAGGGGGTGCTGTTGCTCACCAGGGAGTCCTTCTTGCCGTCGCGCCTCTGAGGCTCCATGAGGTCCTCCTGGCTGCGGAAGCGGAAGTTCTGGATGGCCTCGGTGACGCCGCGCAGCGAGCTGTAGATCTCCTCCGAGTTCAGGTTCTCGCTGTCGAACTCCAGCAGGCTGTCGTTGACACATACAAATTTCGTTATTAACGACTTTTGTCATGGATATGAAAGCAACTTGCTAACGCTAACCTAATTTAGTCTGTGTCGCGCAGACAAGCAGCCTAGCTTATCACCGAAACTGACCAATCACCAAAACGTTAGAATTTAGAAAACATGAGCGCATATGGCTGCAACTAACTTTAGGATTTTGTTTTGAATCCATTTCTCCGGCCCGAAAGTGAACCCCTGCACTAAGTTGTGGCAGACGTTTGCGTAACTTAATTTCCAGTTCACAGCTAATGCAGCCCTTCAAGTTAATTCAATCCCATTAATGCCGTCCCTCACTTAAGTTTACAGCTTTCTATTTTCTATTAATTTGGAAAGAAATCATCTCAATCTCCAAATCTAAAAATGTCTTCCCTTTTCTTGATACAATCAAACCTATTCATCCAAAAATAAACAAATTATGGCCGGAAATCTAGGCCACCCAACTCCACATCAATCACAATACTGTCCTGTAATATGTTCAGCACTGTTAATACTTTACCACGCTCTCTAGGCCCTCTCCTTAACCTTTAGAGCTACCGAGCAGTTGATGAAGAAGACACTTTGGATGTTCAAACGCTGGCCTTTTCGTTAATGCAATTGGACCGTCTGGGGTTCTTGGGTCATTCCATTGCGACCAGGCTGTATTAAGACTGAGCTGAACAACAAGTGACCTCATGATGCAGTAGTGAGCATACCGGGAGCACGGAAACGTGCATGTGCACGGACTGCAGCATGCATGTGACCCGGACACAGCGCATGACAAGACGGGACGGACAAGGCAGCTTGCTGAGCAGTAAGGCTCTATTGTTTTCTTCCATTTGAATGATTTCATTTCAATAATACACAAATTGATAACATCAAACCAACAGTACTATAATGAACACAAACCGATGAGAGAAACAGATTGAGGAGATGAAGTGCATCAGTGAGGGCCAGGGTATCGGCAGGTTTCAACTAACCCTAACCACTTTAGTTTAAGACTTTTGAATACATTTTGAATACCATTTAGAACGCAATCTAATACAGATTTCACTCCCAAAGTTGAATAGGAAATAGACTGTCCTCAACCTGAAATTTCTTTGTAAGTTTACACCCTCATTGAGTGCCATTAAGCAGTGCTGCCTGTCTGACAACAAAAGTGCCATGCCTGCGATATGAAGCCATCGCGGGCTATGCTATCTAACATATCTCATTTTTGACGCCATCTGATCACTGTGACTGAAATAAGTCTCCAATTTAGAGAAAAAAGGGTTTACATCCTATGTTTTTGCAAGCCTCCCCAAAACACTATGTGAACGCTGCACTCTGTCGCGAATGCAGGTGGCGTTCGTGACGCCCGAGGGCCTTCTGAGGCCCTCGGACATTTAAGACTCTTGAGGCCCTTTGAATACCTCCGCGGGTACCCTGTAGGACAGACGTGTGTGTGTGAGCGTGTCAATAGGAGTGGGTTTCTACAGTACACTCCTTCAGGGATTGCACTTCCTTCGTTTAAACATAAATGAATGTGTTCTTAGTTTTTCACCGCCCACGAAGACCGCTATCGTGGGACTGCAGTGTTGAAAGCCTCCCATGGGGTGACGACGAGAGGGGAGGGGGTGAGGTGGAGGGGGAGGGGAGAGGGAGGAGGGGGCGGGTGTTACCTGGGAGAGTAAGCACGCCGGAGGGCCCTGAGAGAGGGGGGGACGGCGGTGGGGGAGGTGGGAGCAGAGAGAGGGGTGGGGCGAGCGGAGGAGAGGCCCCATGAGCGACTGTTACCGGACGGGGTGGGGGGGAGGTAGGAGGGTAGGAAGGGGAGGGGAGGGAGGAGAGAAGGGGAGGGGAGGGAGGAGAGTAGGGGAGGGGAGGGAGGAGAGAAGGGGAAGGGAGGGAGGAGAGTAGGGGAGGGGTGAGGAAGGAGAGGGAGGAGAGTAGGGAGGGAGGAGAGAAGGGGAAGGGAGGGAGGAGAGTAGGGGAGGGGTGAGGAAGGAGAGGGAGGAGAGTAGGGGAGGGGAGGGAGGAGAGAAGGGGAGGTGAGGGAGGAGAGTAGGGAGGGGTGAGGGAGGAGAGTAGGGGAGGGGTGAGGAAGGAGAGGGAGGAGAGTAGGGAGGGGTGAGGGAGGAGAGGGAGGAGAGTAGGGAGGGGTGAGGGAGGAGAGTAGGGGAGGGGTGAGGAAGGAGAGGTAGGAGAGTAGGAGAGGGGAGGGGAGGGGGAGAGTAGGGAGGGGTGAGGGAGGAGAGAAGGGGAGGGAGGAGAGTAGGGGAGGGGTGAGGGAGGAGAGAAGGGGAGGAGTCAGGGAGGAGAGTAGGTGAGGGGGCGATCGAGAAGAGATAAGAGAGGGGCGGTCAGCAGGAACAAGAAGGAAAAAAAGAGGAAGACGTGAAACAAGAGAGAAAGTCATCGGCAGCAGCAGTAAGAGAGTTTGCACTGAGTGCTACGCTACGGTCTGGAGGTCGGGGGCCGGGCCCCTGGTTCCTACCTGGGGGAGAGCCCGCCGTGGGAGCAGTTGGTGGGGGAGGTGAGCGGGCTGCCTCGGCTGCCTGGTTGGCGAGGGGGAGTGGGCGCGGTGTGCTGGGGGCTGGGGGAGGCCTGCGACGGGGAAGGTACACACACAGTGTGGAGCCCTGGTCAGGCTAACGTCGCTTTAAAACAGCAGCATGAGAGAGGTGTTCCTCGCTTCTGGATGTCAATCACATGGTAGAAAGTACAGTATGTCCACTGATGGGATCCTTTAAGGGCGGACCAGTCAACATTGGCTACTGGCGGATATAATAAGAGTACCGCTTCATACGCCTTTTGTGAAGAATCACAGTCTGCAACAACAACGACCCAGTTCCCCCTGGAAAATTGTGGGAACGTCGGACCATGGACGTCCCTGGCCCAGGATTTGCTTTCTCCGATGGGACGATTTGGAAAAATTATGTTGAGGGTCCAATGGAGTGGATGCAGACCGTGATTGACAATACATGTACTCTAATCCTAATGGTTGGTGTGTGTGTGTGTGTGTGTGTGTGTGTGTGTGTGTGTGTGTTACCATGACGCTGTTGGTCCTTAGGTGGTTGTGGAGCAGCCTGGTGGTCCCGTCCTGGAAGGTCTTGGGCAGTGCCCCCAGCAGCATGCTGAACTCTGGGGTGTTGAGCTCAAACAGAGATATCAGGACCACCTGGGCGGCCTGAGACACACACACACACACACACACGCACACGCACACACGACACACACACCACACACACACCACACACACACACACACACACACACACACACATTATTCCGGTAACGTATACACATGACAGAAGAACACAAGGGGTGTACCTCCGAGTCCATTTAACTTACCAGTACTCCCATGGACAAATGTTCCCATAACCATTAAAAATGTGTTGGCGCTAGGGTACCTGATCACACTCTTTTTGTAAATGAAATCCATCACATGGAAAGGTGCAGATTTCAAGCACTCAGCTCTATGGGCTGAGATCAGGCTACGTGCTGAAGCGATGGCGGTAGTGCACATTGTTACGTCCTCCCCTTTGTAAACGCGAGACGAATGCTTGCATGGATCGCAGGTTTGCTTTGGGCATGCGTCGAACCCGAATTCCGACGTAAGTCAGAGGAAGAGGGTTAACAAGCAGGCGGGCCCACTGGCAGTAGGTGCGAGGTTCGGTTTGTGGATAATCTCCCTTGATAATCTTTGATAATCTCTCTCGTCCATGCTCAGACCTCCATTGCAAACCTTTCCTCCGTCGTCGTCTAACGAACAACTGCGAAGGCGTTTTTGCTCTGGTCCCTTAATCGAGCAATGAGATTAGATTAGAATCCTGTAAGAATTCTCATTGTTACCGTTTGACCACTGCTTTAAAAAAATTAGGATAAAAAAAACGCTAAACGCAAGATTACATGCACGTTAAGGAAAAGATGCACGGGCTGGATGAAAACACACCCGGGACTGTTTGCTTGCTGAAGGGGTCAGGCAGAGTCTCGCTGCAGCACTGGGGGGGGGGGGGGCGGGGGGGGGGGTTTGCGTCGTCCCATCGCCCGTTTCATCTCGCTGACAATGAGCGGCCGCAGGAGCCATCGCAACATAAAAACGGTTTCCACGGTTGTCACGGCATCATGGCGGCGGTTAGCCAGGTCTGTCTGCACGGCGGTTGGGTGGGGACGGGGGGGACGACGGGCTGGGGGGTTAGTGGAGGTTAAAGCTGGCAGCTACAAGCTGAGATCGGGTTGGGGCGGGGGACTCGGGCTGGGGGTCGGAGGTCGGTGCATGCCGTGCGGTAGCAGGGGGCCTCTACCTGCTTGCATCTCTCCTCCACGTTGCCCTCCCCAGGCAGAGGGCCAGCGGTGGGGGGGCGACACGAGAACTCCTCCCCTGACCAGCTCTGGAGACTCTGGGGTGTGTGTGTTATTGTGTGTGTGTGTGTGAGAGAGATAGTGTGTGTGTGTGTGTGTGTGTGTGTGTGTGTGTGAGAGAGAGATAGTGTATGTGTGTGTGTGTGTGAGAGATAGTGAGTGAGTGTTTGTGTGAGATAGTGTGATAGTGTGTGTGTGTGTGTGTGTGTGTGTGTGTGTGTGTGTGTGTGTGTGTGTGTGTTGGACCCGGGCCGAGGGGGAGGGAGTGGGGGGGGGAGGGGGGGTTTCGGTGAGCAAAAAGAGAGGAGGAGGTGGAAAGAACAACAAAAAAAACAAATAAATGAATGAACAGAAAGAAAGGAAGACGTGAAAGCAGACCAGGGCAAATAAAAAGAGAACTGCACACACAACTGAACCGAAAAGGGGGATAAATCCATGAAGAGAAATCTGGCGGGAGACCAGGTTTCCCACAGTTCCACAGGGGAGAAGCACAAACAGGGAAACAACAGCCAACAGAAAAATAACAGAGAGGCCACACATAACTGTACCTACTACACCTTTAAGTTCTCCGTTGAACATAGAGGTGTAGTAGGTACCCTTTGAGAGCTATTATTTGAGGGTCATTTCTTAGAAATGGCGTAGCTATCCTTCAGCTGTGAGTGAATGAAAGGTTCTGTGAGAAAATCGGGTTCTGGTCGACTGCGACGGCCTCAGTATGAGACCATTTAGCATTGACCAATCAGGGCGTCTTCCCTGATTGGTTCAGGGGGAATCCACCTCGCCAGCGGTTACCCCATGGTTGTGGTTACCACGCCCCCCCAGCCTACCTTGCGGACCTCGGAGCTCTTTGGCTCGGTGGTCCAGGTGATGACGCGGGAGACGGCGAGGCGCGTCTCGCTGGAGTTGATGAAGTCGGCGGGGTCCATGTGGCGGGCCAGCGCCTCCACGTAGCGCAGCAACGCCACCTTCACCTTCAGGTTGGGCGTCTGCGTCTGGTCCACGATGAAGCGCATCAGGATGTTGAACTGCTGCTCGCACGGGAACGACTCCCTTTAGGGGGGAGGGGGGGGGAGAGAGGAGAGACCTGGGAGGTCAGAGGCAGACTCGTGCAGATACAGAGACGGCGAGAGACAGAGACAGAGAGAGACAGAGAGACACAGACAGACAGACAGGCAGATACAGAAAGAGAGACAGACAGTCAGAGAGACGCACAAAGATTCAGGCAGAGAGAGAGAGAGAGAGACAGAGAGAGCCAGACAGACCGAGACAAAGAGAGAGAGAGACACAGACAGACAGACAGACAGAGACAGAGGGAGGGACAGACAGAGAGTCAGGCAGAGAGAGAGAATCACACAGAAACAGACAGACAGAGACAGACAGGCAGATACAGAAAGAGAGACAGACAGAGTCAGAGAGACACAAAGATTCAGGCAGAGAGAGAGAGAGAGAGAGACACAGAGGGAGGGACAGACAGAGAGACAGACACAGACTATGTTACGAGGAGGACCCCCCTGTCCCCTAGGGCCCCCAGCACCCACCGGGTGACGTCCAGGGCCTTCTGGACCTTGGCCTGCACGGAGCCCAGCAGGTCGGCGCCCATCTTCTTCAGCAGCTGGGTGAGCAGCACGAAGAGCCAGTCCTGCAGGTCCTCGTGGTGCAGGCTCAGGAAGTCCACCAGCGTCTCCAGGAACATGCTGAACACCTGGGGGGGAGACAGACACAGACGGAGAGACAGACAGACAGACAGAGAGAGACAGACAGACAGACAGAGACGGAGAGAGAAAGACGAAGACAGACAGACAGACAGACAGACAGACAGACAGACAGACAGACAGACAGACAGACAGACAGACAGACAGACAGACAGACAGACAGACAGACAGACAAACAAACAGACAGACACAGACAGACAGCCAGAAAAACAGACAGAGACGGAGAGAGAAAGATACAAACAGACAGACAGACAGACAGACAGAGATTGATGGGGAGAGAGACAGAGAACGACAGAGAGAAAGATAAGACTTTACAGGGTAGATATACCCCTGTACTACACAGGGTACATATATCTATACACAACAAGACTATACAGGGTATACATGCCCTATTCTATACAGGTTATAAACAACCCTATTCCTCACAGGTTATATAAACCCCTATACTACAGGGTATATATATACCCCCTATATATACAGGGTATATATATATATATACCGTGTAGTATAGAGGGTATATATATATATATTCCCTCTATATGGTATACATGGAACAGTGTTCTGACAAACATATGGAGACAATCTGTGTTATGGAGTATTTCGTGTTATGTCTAAATTAGTCTGTAATGAATATGATGAGGTTAGGTCTGTTATGTCAGAATTAGGAACAGTATAATATTATGAATGTGTTATGTTTGTTAAGTCAACATTAACAACAGGCTATTATTATGAATATGATGATGTCACGTTTGTTATGTCAACATTAGGAACAGTATGTTATTATGAATATGATGATGCGAGGTGTGTTATGTCACAATTAGGAACAGTATATTATTATGAATGTGTTACGTCTGTTAAGTCAACATTAGGATATTATAACAGTCTATTATCATGAATATGATGATGAAGATACGGCTGGCCACTTACTCTCTGTGTTAGTGGGTCCGTGGCAGCGCAGACGCATGCAATAGAAGAACACACTCCGTTAGTCAACACCTACCAGTTAGTTTGACGTGGGAGGACACTTAAAGTTGCTGTAGGTACGATTTAAAGGCTATTATTTGAGTGGTGATTTATTAGGAATGACGTAGTCATCAGTCAGTTATTAGTGAGTGAAATGCTTCGTGAGAATATCTCTTTGTAGATGACTGTGCCTGCCTCTGTATGAGACCACTTTGTTGTTGGACTGCTCCTGGCTAATTTCGGACCAATCACAGGCATCTCTTCCATGATTGGTTTCGGGGCATCGAACATGGCGAGGTGTGTGAAATGCAACACTTCTCAATAGTGGAGAAACGTAGAGAGGTGGGGAGCAGAGTGAGGGTGGACATTTCTTTGGTTGTTTAGTTAAATAATTGTGCTCTTTTCCAATCTCTCTAATACCCTCAATTGTTACCTACAGCAGCTTTAATTCAGTATCAAATGCTGTAATTGATGCATACAAAAAAAACTTTGCATTTGATTGACACAGGCAGAAACAATATAAAGACCGATCCAGGTTTACATGACAGCAACACGCTACAGCTTCACATGTCACGCAAAGGTGTTTGTCTTTAGCCAGGTACATGGAGGTCCTAGGGGGCGCCTGTTGCTAGGCGCTACATGAAGCCACTATTGGGAGTTTCACCGCAGGAGTTAAGAGGACGCTGGCTTCAGAAGCCCCCCACAGGGGACGCTCTGCTATCCATCCCGCTATGAGAAGAGTCTCAGCAGCTAGGGGTGCGACTCCTAGTTGAAAGGTTCTAGGTTGGATCTGTGGGCCTACCTGTGGGGCTTCTTGAGCGAGGGGCTCCTCGGTGACCTGCATCAGAATGAACTGGAAGTCACTCGGAGGATATTCCGTTCTAAGTGGACTAGAGACCTAACGTCCAGCTGGACAGTGTCGATGTGTGATATAACGGTTGCGCTCTGCAGCCATTCCAATGGTTCACATTTTACGTGCGGTCATGAGACATGTTTCTCAGCTTTCCTCCATCAAAACCCGAACCCCCGCAAACACTGCCAGAAAGACTTCCTTGGTGTGTTTTATCAGCTTGTGGTTTGGTTCAGGTTAAAGGGACGGAAAACACGAAGGCCGGACCCATCATGGACGTTCAGGATGATGTTAGGGGGAGACCAGAAGAGCTCAGGTAGGTATGATTACAGTGTGGACCCCCAGAAGAGCTCAGGTAGGTATGGTTATAGTGTGGACCCCCAGGGGAGCTCAGGTACATATGGTAACAGTGTGGTGTGGACCTTGTGGGGGGAGGGTCTTACCTTGCTATGGGGGTCTGCGAACATCCGGGTGAAGATCTCACAAAGCCTCTTGAGCTCAACACGGCTAGCGGAGGGAAAATAAAAATGTGGCCGATTTGTAAATCGGCAATTAGTTGACGACCAATGAGATCGTTGATCGTTGTTTGGCAGGGCAGCAACAGCAGCTGCACTAGAGCATATTCTGGAGCTTCATTTACATATGTTCAAGAGGGCAGGGTACTTCTTGGGTTTATTAAGGCCCTTGACATCATCAAGAGCCTAGAGTCAGCCTCCAACGTTTGTAAACGTTTAAAGAATTGTCTTTCCATGTGTATATCTATTAAGGTGATGTGCTTTTTTCCCCTCATCTGTTGATACAAAAAATTGCTTTTTGTTGTATGTAGAAACTGTGTGTGATGTTTTATCATGTGTGTTATCATATCGCTTTTGTAAAAGACATTTTAATCTCGAAAGGCTCTCCTGGTAAAACAAAGGTCAAATATAATAAAAAACAACACACACACAAGCACACCCCCAAATACACACCCTAACGTAAACACACAAACACACCCCGTCACACACACACACAAACACAACCCCGTCACACACACACACATACCCCAACACACACACACACACACACGCAAGCAAGCATACCCGGACACACACACACACACAAAAACACAGATTGAAGCATACCTCAACACAAACACACATACAAGCACCCCCCGGCCCTCTACCTGAACACCCGCTGGCTCCGCAGCAGGTTCTGCAGCCCCAGCAGACCCTCCTTGCGCTCCGACCAGTTGGCGCTGGCGCAGTGGTTCAGCACCTCCGCCACGTCCTCCGTCTGCCGTAGGAAGTGCCCACCGCCGCAGCTGCCGCTGGAGGTGCCGTTGCGCGAACTGTACGAGCGCTCGGAGCAGGCGCTGGACGCGTCGCTGTTGGCGTCGTCGTCAGAGTACACGCCCGGCGACTCGAAACGCCGCCGCACCGGCCGTCGCTAAGAGGGGGGGGGGGGGGCATGTCAGGCGACTCACAGGTCACGATGACGGAGGATGGGGGTGGGAACCCCGCGGCCATGCGTTTTGCGTACTACGTCACACGCGCACACACACACACACACAGACACAGACGTGCACAGGAGAGGCCAACGCAAGATGGGATGCAGCGGTGAGCGTTCTGTCCGCCATGTGGTGACCTTCCGGGGGTCCGGCATGCGATGAGGGGGGGGGGGGGGGGGGGAGGGAGAAGCAGGGTTTGTGGTGGGATATGAGTGAGACAGACAGAGAGACAGACAGACAGTGGGAATTCAACCATACAGGGTTTCGACCCTGTAATGGCAGTGCCTGGCGGCTATCACACACACACACACACACACACACACGCACGCGCGCGCATGCACGCACACGACTACGATTTGCAGGAGGACATCACGACGACACACACTGGTGTGCAGTACGTAGCAGCCAGGCTAGTGAGAGCTCAGCGGTGAGAACGTGCTTCTGCATGCAGTGAGGGCAAAACGATCTGGACGGCACGGAGAACTGGGCGGTACCTTATTCCTCGAGTCGCCTAGCAACTGAGACAACAACCGAGATGGAGGAGCAGGAGGAGGAGGAGGAGGAGGAATGGGCAGAGGGACGAGGATGAAAAGGAGAAAAGAGGAGTAAGAGGAGAGGGACGAGCAGAAGTAGTGAGAGGAGGAGGAGAAGGAGGAGGAGAAAGCACAGGGGAAAGTCACTATGGAGCTCGACCATTTGCGGTCACACACTCTGACCAAACGGAGAGCGGCGGAACATCGTTCATGAAGAGCTTTTTGAAGTCAGGTAGGGGAAAAATGACACTGGATGCGTCTCTAAATGTACCATCATCACCATCGTTATTGCAATGGCTATTTAAGATGAACCTGAAAGCCCTGAAGGGGTTCTGTGTATTCGAAAAGAGACGTTGAGGGAAAACCAAACCTCTCTAGCCAGAAGGTTTGATTGACGCTGGCTGGTGACCAAGAACAGCAAATAACAGGCAACTCATGCAATAGCACCGTTTAACCCATAGAGGGCAGCTTGAATCCATATTTACATCTCATCCTATGTTTTCTCTGTATTTAGGGGTGATTTTGTACCAAGATCAATCCATAGCAATACTATGTCACCCTTTTGACGTTTCATCTATAATACGGTGCGTAAAGTTTTGGCTTTCTTCTAACGCAGTGATATATAAAGACTATCCTTATCCATCACTACATGGCTTTTCGTACAAAACGGTTATTTCGGTTTTTAAAACAGTGTTATATAAAGACTATCCTTAAGGACCAGGATCAACCCCTAGCCCTCCTAAGTTCCACAGTACATGGCTTCTTATCTACACTACGATACGATGATACAATATGTAACAACTACATGGCTTCTCATCTACACTACGATACGATGATAAATATGTAACAACTACATGATTCTCATCTACACTACGATGATACAATATGTAACAACTACATGGCTTCTCATCTACCCTACGATACTACAATATGTAACAACTGCATGGCTTCTCATCTACACTACGATAATACAATATGTAACAACTACTAGGCTTCTCATCTATCCTATGATGATACAATATGTAACAACTACATGGCTTCTCATCTGATAAACAATCTGTAACAACTACATGGCTTCTCATCTACACCACGATAATACAATATGTAACAACTACTAGGCTTCTCATCTATCCTATGATGATACAATATGTAACAACTACATGGCTTCTCATCTACACTACGATAATACAATATGTAACAACTACATAGCTTCTCATCTATCCTATGATGATACAATATGTAACAACTACATGGCTTCTCATCTGATAATACAATACGTAACAACCACATGGCTTCTCATCTACACCAAGATAATACAATATGTAACAACTACATGGCTTCTCATCTGATAAACAATATGTAACAACTACATGGCTTCTCATCTGATAAACAATATGTAACAACTACATGGCTTCTCATCTACACCACGATAATACAATATGTAACAACTACATGGCTTCTCATCTGATAAACAATATGTAACAACCACATGGCTTCTCATCTACACCACGATAATACAATATGTAACAACTACATGGCTTCTCATCTGATAAACAATATGTAACAACTACATGGCTTCTCATCTGATAAACAATATGTAACAACTACATGGCTTCTCATCTACACCACGATAATACAATATGTAACAACTACATGGCTTCTCATCTGATAAACAATATGTAACAACCACATGGCTTCTCATCTACACCACGATAATACAATATGTAACAACTACATGGCTTCTCATCTGATAAACAATATGTAACAACTACATGGCTTCTCATCTGATAAACAATATGTAACAACTACATGGCTTCTCATCTACACCACGATAATACAATATGTAACAACTACATGGCTTCTCATCTGATAAACAATATGTAACAACTACATGGCTTCTCATCTACACGGCGGTGTCTCAGGGTCCAGTGTCCCCCGGGGGCGCCTCATTCTCACCAGGGCGTCGGCCACGGCCGCCTCCACCTCCGTCCCCGTGTCCAGGATCTTCATGGCTTGGACGGACGCCGAGATGCGGGCCTGGTGCGACAGCCGGTCTGAGGGCAGGGGTCACAGACGCCAGGGTCAAAGGTCAGATAGGGGCGGCTTTGATGTGGTCATGGATACGGGCGCAAAATCAAAGTGCTGAGCAGATGACGAATACTGTTTTGAGGCCTTTGAGGGGTGCAGAAGGTTAATAACAACGTTAAACATACTCGTCTTTGGATGAATATTAATGAATAAATATGAATATTCACAAATGATCCATTTGAGGTCGGAGGTGACCTGGTGTTTTCAAAATGAAACAAAAGAGTCAAGCACGGTTTCAAAATAAAGAATGAAAATATGCAAAACAAAAACAAAACACAAATTCACTCTAATGAGCAAAAAAAATAATAGCGTAACATTCTCAGCAAACTGTAATACAAGCATAAAAATGTCCGTACAATCATTTCCACATTTCACAGCAGACTCCCTCTTTTGTCTTCGCCCCTTTAAGGGGAGCAGACCATACTGCACCATCAGAATACACCATGTTACAGCCCATTTTGACTGAAGCTCTATATTTCTAAAATGTGAAATGAAAGGTAAAAAAAATGAAAGTAGTGAATGTAGAAAACAAAGTGAATGACGCAGGCCGGCGATGCACTAGTAAAGGCTGTTAAATATGACGCTCCAAGTCTTTACAAACATCAGTGTAACACATGCTCTTAAGCAGAATGAGTTGTAACCGACAAGCTAGCGCTCTAGCTCCATGCAGGGACCCCAGTGTCACCGAGCTGGCCACATCACCAGAACCAAGAACCTCTGGAACGTTTTGAACGTTAAATGCCAAACGTTGGTCCGCGTAGATGGAACGAATCAGCATCTATTGAAGGTATGGGTTGTAGGAGGACTTGCACAAGTCACTTCTTCAAATGTCCTGTGTGAGTCAACTAGTCTTTTTGCTCTACCCAATGTCGCTTAAAAAGACTTGAAAACCAAGAATGTCTACAATAACGGCCGAAAGTCTACAATAAAGGCCAGTGGTCCATCGATCCTTGATTCATTCCATCAAACATGCTAAAAGAAAACATGGAAAAATAGCACATTGTGCCTTTAAAACATAAACAAACCCTAGAGCCAGTTTTTTCTTTAAACTCCCCCTAGTGGCAACAGCTATGCATTGCAATGACATTCTTTTATTATGGCCTGACCAACAACAGAGTACAACGACCCCGGGTTCTGGCTAACTGGGGGGTTCTGGGTGGAGGCGGGGCCCCCATCAGGTCACCTGAGTAGCAGTCGGTGGCGGAGGAGGAAAGGGCGCTGGTGGAGCGAGAGTGGCGTCGGGTCACTGAGGGAGGAAGTAGAGTTAAGTCGTTGACCTTTTAAGGAGTCGGCATGTGCAGTGGCTCAGCTGGTGTTGCCGTGGCTCCGGCGGGTTTCAAGAGAGAAGGTCTTCCTGGGTATTTGGTTCAGTTAAAGCTGAAGCCGTATCACAGCTTACAAGCACATAGGGGCCGCTTCATCCATTTATCCGATAAAAAAACAACCAAATGAACAAAAACATGTCTACAATAATGGCCATAATCCTCCTCGTTCTCTTCAGACTAAAAATCCTTGAGCGTCTGACCGGAGATCACTTTAAGGCCAGATTGACCAGTACAGAATTAGTAAAGAAAATGAAATAGACTAGAATAGAGACAAGGAAAGAGAGGAAGTTTTAAGTGTGCATTCAGGTTACCATCACAGAAACGACGCATGCAGAGAGATGACCGTAGGTCTCCACACACACACACACACACACACACACACACACACACTACTCACCCAGGGGGGAGAACCCCCGGGTCGGGCTGGCGTCGCGACTGCTCTCGCGACTCGTATCACGACTGCAGCCCTGACTCATGCTGGGCCGCGGAATTCGACTCCGCGCTGCCCGGGCGGCGCGGTCGAGAGAGGATCACGCAGACAGGTGGAGAGAGAGAGAGAGGAGAGAGAGAGAGAGAGAGAGAGAGAGAGAGAGAGAGAGAGAGAGAGAGAGAGAGAGAGAGAGAGAGAGAGAGGAGGGGGGGGGGGAGAGAGAGAGAGAGAGACGGGGGAGAGAGAGAAAGAGAGAAAGACAGGTGGAGAAAGAAAGAGAGAGAGAGAGACAGTGGGTGGGCGAGAGAGAGAGAGAGAGATAGACAGGTGGAGAAAGAGAGAGAGAGACACAGACAAACAGACAGACAGACAGACAGCAGCAGAGGGAGACGGAGAGGTTAAGCACACAGATTGAGGCACAGACAGAGACCCCTGTAGCTCAGAGCTGGGGGAGGAGGGGGAGGAGGGGGGAGGCGGTTAGTCAGCCAAGAGACACCAGGAGCAGCAGGACTGATTGCAGAACGGTCGTGAGGTAGAGGGTATTAGTTAGTAGGAAAATATTAAGCGAGAGGAAGGTTTCTCGGTGGTTTGCCTCCTTGAAGTGACACCTGTGATTTTTGGACATCTGTTGTATTTTCCCCACCAACATCGCCCCCCCCCCCCCGCCAAACCCTGACCCCACAGGGGTCCTGACCAATCAGGGGGCCTGACCAATCAGGACATACATTATCTGTAGTCAATGCTGATCCATAGTGATTTCAGTAATGTAATCAATAAAACCACACCCTACGAATGATACATTCTACAAACATATGTTCACTCATTGTTTACAAGGATACTGTCCCCACGTCAAAAAACAGCCAGCCAGCGGAGATACGCTAATCCACGTCACACAATATCCCAGCCAGTGAGAGCAGACAGAACCCTCTTCAGAACTTTACTGCTCAAAGTCTCCGGCCGACTAACTGGGCAGGGCTCAGCATTCCACAATGCCCGTCGCTCCCCTGTCCGCAGTGATGGACGATGGAAACACTGCCCTCTAGTGGCGGCAGACACCGCGCTCCAATGGCCGCCGCCAGAGACAGACGGTAACACCTGGCTGAGAGAGATTGCCTCGCTTTTCCGGTCTTGAAAGCAAATTCCGTTCTCTTACTTCCTTTGAGCGGTTTACCGGTCTGACACACACCCGGATTGTGTGTGTGTCGTTTTGTGTTTATAAGTTTGTGTTAGTGCAAGTTTGTGTGGTGTGTGTGTGTGTGTCTGCGTGTGTGTGTGTGTGTGTGTCTGTGTAAGTGTATGTGTCTGTGTTCAAGTGTTTTGGTGTAAGTTTATGTGTGTATAAGTGTGTTGTTGTCAGTTTGTGTCTGTATATACGTATGTCGGTCTAAGTTTGTGTGTTTGCATAAGTGTGTGTGCAAGTGTGTTGTTCTAAGATTGTGTGTCGGTAAGTTTGTGTGCGCGTGTGCGTCTCTGTCTGTCTGTCTGTCGGTCGGTCTGTGCTGGTGTACGTGTTTGTGTGTGCGTGTGTGTCTCTGTCTGTCTGTCTGTCGGTCGGTCTGTGCTGGTGTACGTGTTTGTGTGTGCGTGTGTGTGCGTGTTAGGGAATGCGCCCGTCTTACCCGTGGCGGAGCGGCTTGGGCTGGTCTCACGGCTGCAGCCATGGCTCCGCGGGCCCCGGGGCCGGGCCTTCTCAACCGGGCCCCCGCTGGAGGTTGGGGTGGCGGTGGAGATGCCCATGGTGGGCCTGGGGCCCCGGCCGTAGGAGGAGCCCAGCAGCCTGCCTGGAGACCCGGAGCGACTGCCCGCTGCGCACACAAACACACACACACACACACACACAAACACGTTTGGTTAGACAGACTTTAACAGGGGTCCATGATAGAGGTCAAGGGTAAGTGAGGGGGGGGTACTCACGCTGCGATTGGGAGACCACCTTGCCCCTGCTACGCCCCCTGGTGTCTGTGACCAACGGGCCGGTCCCCACACTCTGCTTCCTGGTCCGCACCCGGCCTGAGAGAGAGAGAGAGAGAGAGAGAGAGAGAGAGAAAGAGAGAGAGACAGACAGAGACAGAGAGGAGAGAGAGAGAGAGAGAGAGAGAGAGAGAGAGAGATAAAGACACAGACAAACAGAGCGAGAGAGAAAAAGAAAATCTTACATCAAATGCCTTATAACCATATGGAAATGTTACTTTATCATAGTTCTTTTTCAAATAAATGTATTTAAAGAATTAGCAGAACATCGGCCATGGTCTGGAACATCACTTGACTTCACATCCACCATAAAACATCAATGCAGAGTTGCCGTAGAGATCGTTTTTTCCTTTCCCTCAGCGGTAACCAACTGTCTAATGGAACAATCAATCAATGTCTGGGGAGTTAGCCGATCGATATCAGTTTGACCGGGGCTGTCTGCTGCCCGCCTCCTCCTTCTCTCTCCCACTCTGGACCACGCCACTGTTCCGGGCGAAAGATTGCCAAACTATTTCGGGGTAGCGTGTTCTCCCAAGTTTCTGTGAAAACGCTAATGTTGTTCGGGAATCGCTTCGTGGCTAGCGTACCGCTTCTGACTATTCTTTGTTTCTTTGTGTTATTGCTGATGAAACTATGTTGGCGTTTATGTTTCGAATCCATTGTTTGCTCTGACGCGTTACAAATCGTGGCCAAATCCCGTAAGAAGTCGGGGTCTTAAAGTGGCTAGCTTTGCTTTTACGATCAGTCGAGACAAAGGAATGTCATTTAAAAAATAGACATAAACATAACATAAAAACCAACCATGTGACCATTTCTGACGCTAAAGGGATAAACTTTTGTCTCTTAATAACTATAACTAAAAGCTGAATTAAAAATATAGCAATCATCTACATTGATATCTAAACTAAATTACTCCCTTCGTCTTCACCTGGGCACGCTGTACATACCGCCAACAAAGTCATAAAGCGCGGCTCTATTCCAATGCCAAAAGCACTTAATCTTCGGCTATAGATGCACAAGTTTAACGGTACGTTCTCGGCGAGAAAGAAAAAAAACTTGAATTTGAGCAAACCCATTTTATGAGGAGCATTGCCCATGGGCGACCTCGAGGTTCACGACCTTGGTTTGATCACTTTTAAGTCCACATTTGCATGCGTTTAAATCACATGTTTGGTGCCCTGAAGGCGTGGTCGTTGACAGCGGCTATAAATGAGCAGAGCTGGTGTTTTGAATCACACAACGTGGGACACGTAGTCCTGGGCCAGGCCTGGGGGAGCGGGGAACACCCTTTCATCTCCCACTGGGATTTAGAAGGTGATGATCTGTCTATTTTCTATTTTTACTGAGTCTATATGTGGTAATATGTACAGAGCAGGGGCTGTGGCCAGATGGGGGAATGGGGTGACACATGCCCCCTCTAAAAAGGGGGCATGTGAAAAATGAAAGGATTTGACCTTGATCGGTCGATCCAAAATCAAACAGGAAACGGTTTTGTTTTAGCGGCCCAATGCTATGTTATGCTACGCTTTGTTTTCTATAGCGCAACATTGGATGGTCCTAGTTTGGGGGCCCCGACCGCTGTGGTCAGGTTCTGTGGCACTCTAGTGCCGGCCCTGCTGTCCTCATCTGGCCGTTGACCACACTGAAACCAGTTAAATCTGTTTTTTTTTTTAACTGGTTTGTTGTTGAATATGCATTATTGTAAATGAAGAGATGGATACACCATGCAGCGAGCGTGTCCATGCAGACCCGTTATAACATGTGACCAACACGTCAAAACTGACTTGGAATAACAGACACACACACACACACACACACACACACGGACACACACAGACCCACTTAGGACCTGGGAGAGGACACCCCCCCCCCCCTTGCATTAGAAGGACACACAACACAACGCAGCTTACCCGCCTCCACCTTAGGAGACCACGAGTCATCTGAGAGGCGGGGTGGGGCGGGGGGGAGGTGGAAGAGATACAGGTGGTTAAGGGGTTAAGGGGTTAAGGGGTCAGAGGTCAGGCGCCATGGAGGCGACCCCTAGTGCGTTGCCTCCATGTGTTAACACATGTGTTGACACATGTGTTAATACATGTGTTAATACATGTGTTAGTGCGTGTGTTAATACATGTGTTAATACGTGTGTTAGTGCATGTGTTAATACGTGTGTTAATACGTGTGTTAATACGTGTGTTAATGCATGTGTTAATATATGTGTTAGTGCATGTGTTAATATATGTGTTAAGATATGTGTTAATACATGTGTTAATACATGTATTAATACATGCCTTAACACATGTTTTAATACATGTGTTAATGCATGTGTTAATACATGTGTTAATACATGTGTTAATACATGTGTTAATGCATGTGTTAATGCATGTGTTAATACATGTGTTAATGCATGTGTTAATGCATGTGTTAATGCATGTGTTAATACATGTGTTAATACATGTGTTAATACATGTGTTAGTGCATGTGTTAACACATGAGTTCATAAATGGGTGAACACATGTGTTCATACATGTGTTGTTGCGTGCGTTAATGTACGTGTTAATAAATGCATTAATACCCATGGCACATGTTGTGTAATTTCCATTGCAAACCGATTCAACTGATGATCGGTTGATAAACATCAGTGCTATGAATATGATAAACCTTAAAACAACAACAATTCCTGTGTCCTCAACGGGGCCCCCCCCCATTGGCCAGAGCTCAGCCGGCAGGCGTGTGTGTGTGTGTGCGTACGTGCGCGCGCGTGTGTGTGCGCTCACCCAGCGAGGCGTAGGACCCCGGCGGCAGGGCGGAGGCGGAGCTAAACGGGGCGGCAGAGGGGGCGGCGGCCAGGCGCGTCCTGGCCGTGGCCGTGGCCGTGGCGTTGACGTCCACGTCGCTACGGGAACGCTGCAGGGAGGCGGGGCCGGAGGCGTGGAGGGGGCGGGAGGCCTGGCCGGGTTTCGCTGACGGGACAAACATACAAACGGCTTTAGGAGAGAGAGAGAGAAGTAATGTACGCACTGAATGTATCTCGTATTTAGTTATAGTACTTTAGTTATGTAGCATCTTAGCCTAGCTATCTTTGTTGCATACGGGGAATTTGTTGCATACGTCCATTTTGGCGACGTTGGCGCCAAAATGGACGCTACTCTGCGTGTGATCGCTGCCCTCCTTCCTGTAGACTCCTTGGTACCCTCATGACCCACGCTCTGAGGGTTTGTCTTGTAACGCTCCGTGATAGCACAGAGCTCTGAACTCCGTTTCTGATAGAGTTACCTCGCAGAGAAGTAGAAGACGTTTTTGGGTTTGTTTCTCTCTCTCTCTCTCTCTCTCTCCTTACAACATTGATTCTAAGCTACAGCAGGAAAACATGATTGGCTCTCTGTGGAGCATCTGGCTAGGGGATGTTGCAGTACTGTTTGTTTAGGTAGAGTTATTTAATGTATATACGTAGATGGATATGAGATAGATATAGATAGTGTCCGTGTGGATAGTTATTGGTACCTCTGGTCCCGCTGCTGCCCACAGAGCTCTTCACGGTGAGAGGCCGACTGGGGACACAGAGCACACAGTCAGATACACAGCTTAGTAATACATATACACACCGTAAATAATACACACACGCACACACACTTTTTTCCAATTCTCTGATTCTTATTTGGGTTTAAGAATCGCTGTTTATGATGAATCGGCTTGTCTTGTTAGATAGCACACACAAACACACAGAGTTTCTAAACACATTCACTATTCATTGTGCACATAAGTACAGCCTTTATGGACGTAAAAAAAACAGTGAATGCCATACGAATACTTTACAAAAGGTGTAATCACAAAGAACAAAATGCTATATTGCCATTGATTACATTTGTGGAAGGTGTGCTCACAAGAAATGCTCTCAGGCAGATTTGGAACAACAAGTTGATTTCAACCAATGATATTGGTAACAGAGTATTCACTGAGGCCAGAAAAGTCTTTAACAGGGTTTCATCAGCCAGACCGCTAGTGTCCTTTAAGGTCTGAGATGAGTCCCAGATCCATCAGATCCACATCCCTGTATCAGTCTGGTTCCAGGCTGTTGTGACACAGAAAGATCAGCTCTCTGGCTCGGTTAGGGTGACATGATGGGGCTACGATCAATCAGCTGTCAACACCAGCCCCCACATTAGAGAAAGAGTGCGTGAGGGGGAGAGAGATCGAAAGCGAGAGAGAGTCAGAGACAGACAGAGGGTTGTCTGTCTCTGTCTCTCTCAGAGAGAAACACAACCAGATGGGACGGGAGTGCACCGCCATCAAAACCAACGGCGGAAAAACCAAAGAGCAATGCAAGAACAAAGGTTTGAACCTGATAGAATAAAAGCTGGTAAGAATTGTAGCACAGAGGGACACACACACTCACACACTTTTAATTTCTATTGCATTTCCCTTCCCTGAAAATCCATCACCGACCCAAAACGGGACGAAAAAAAACCCTGTAATCCCTGCAGTCCCCGTAGCGACGGCGACCATGGTAATGGGGGGGCCTTACTTGAGACTCTCCTGTGAGGAGGAGGACGAGCGGTCCGAGGCCGGCAGCGAGGCCTGGCTGTCGCCGCTCTTCAGGTGGGCCTGCAGGGCCTTCTGATAGGACGACTCCAGGCCCTGGAACAGAAGCTCCGCCTCCTGGCTGAAGTGCCCGTGGTAGCTCCAGTAGCACCTGTAGACGGCGAGCCACAGGGCGCACAAAGGGGCACTCAGTCAGTCGGGGACCAATCGCACTGAAGGGACCAATAAAACATGGAACCGCAGTCGATAAACAAATATTAAAGACAGAATTTATTTAGGATTGTATTTTTTTGGTTTTTGCGTTGAGGCTCTGATGTGTTGATCGAACCAGACGTCAATAAACGGTTGTTTCATGAAAATAGATTTCTGAAAATATATGGTGCTCTACTGTGATAAGCATGGACTGAAGACCTGGGATGCATTAAGCGGTGTCAGTATCGACCGCTACAACACAGAGAGGGCAGACCAGGTCAACAAGGTAGCGCATGAATATGCAGATAACGATCGCTAATGATGATAGTTTCTCTATCATCGTTAGCTGGTCCCCACCCACGAGGACCAGACCACGGTGTGACGTCAAACCGCAAGGTGACATCAGACACCTGGCACCACTTCCTGATCCATTAACAAACAGTGGCAGCGACCTTGGTGCCGTCCCAATAGAAATGAATGGAAATAGATTTTGTTATCGCATAAGCTTGAAATCCCTTAGAGTGTTCTGTGACGGTGTTTGCAGAGTCATGCCACCGGAGGGTAATGTGGATGTAATATTGATAACACAGTTAGAGTGACCTCTAAACAATCCCGAAGTCACAGTGTACGTCCTCTTCTTATACTTTGTTCATACACGGTTTTATACAGGATGTTATCATCTGCAGGGAAGCCGCTATGTAGGTGTTTTGGGGGTAGATGCCAGCGACCTCTGAAATCTGCCACATCGTAACTTCCAATCAATAATCAATAATTCCTAAGAAATATGTAATTCATCCCATCATATCGTAGGAATCCTAGAGGCTCCAATAATATCGTGGCCATGTCAGGGTCACCAACGTAAGAGTCGCTCTGAAAGACGTTTTGTTCCTGAGTTCTGATTGGCCGACTTACTTCCTGGCCACAGAGCGGGCCTCGGAGTCTGCGTCGTGAACCCCTTTCTTGATGGTATCCATGACAACGGCTGCATGTCTGCGGGACAGAAATAAACACACAGACACACAATCTTATTGAGGTCTAACCCAAACTCTGGAGTTGGTGTTACCACAGCAGCAATCATGAACAGAGTGGGTATTGTAGGTACACAAAACCTTTCTTTGTGCTGCCTCTGTGTTGCACATGTTGAGCAAATGTTAGGCACTGGCGGCCTTATCCGCCAGTGCTAATATAACTACTTTTAAGTTTGATTCTAGATTGATCAGCTGATCAGAAAAAATAACCGTCCCCATATTTGGTGTTTGATCAATCACAACAGAAGCCATGGAGGCAGAGACGAAAGTGTGATGGATTTGCGAAAGATAGGAGTCTTACCCCCGCTCCTCGACGTCGATATTTCCTTTGTATGCGTGCCACGTTCGATTCCACTACAGACATGTTTTTGATTGCAAGATTGCAATTATCTTTTGCGAGCGTTGCGGCTTTAATAATCAGGGCTGGGTTGTTGGGGAATAGAATTGGAATATGTGGTGTGCTGTGTTAGCAAAAATCATAGCACACTATTCCTACCACACAGTTAACGACCTGAACAGTTAAATGTATCTTCATCTACTGTTAGGTGTGCGGTCCCTCACATTTTGTAAATTAATTAAATCCTCTAGTCTAGTGTGTGTGCCAGGAATAAGAGCAACATCCGCACACACCTAATGAACAACCCTCCGGTCGAGAGGTCTGCATGCATCCCTGTGCACACTTTGTCTATGCACACACACACACACACACACACACACACACGGAGGAGGGGTAAATCGATAGCTAGGATGAAGCGGAGAGTTCCCCTGATGACAGCAGGGCGCGTCAGGTTTCAGACGTACAGACGCCGTTGGGATAGGAAGCCGACCGCCCAGACCCACAATGAGAGCCCGGCCCATCTTCCCCGGGCATCGCCATGGAAACTGCTGAACTAGGATCTGGGCAGGTTTCCCGTCGGCCTGCTCAGCGAGCGTAGCGCTCATTGATGTTTTAGCGGCGATGCGTCTCATCTAGGTTCAGGCCGTGATAATGAAGGGACTTGTCTTATTGTTCTTTTGGGGGATAGGCTTAGGGGGTGTGGTTATACATGGCCTGTGATGCCCTTTGAGACGGTAACACGATTAAAGAGACAATAGCAATAGCATGCTGCTCCCCTTATCAGCCACCTGAAGAACCCTGCTACCCCTGCTGACTTACATTATCGTGACGTCTACAATAAAACCACACCGTTTCTTTCTTTACAGGATGGGACTCCATAAAGGTGATAGCTTTTCGCTAAGAAACTCATCCAGGTAAAAAATGGTTAGGAAAGTCATTAGTTCAAAACAAATCCATTTACTTAAGAGGTGGGACTCTCATCTTCTGTAGTTCTGAATCTCTTCAAAATTTCCCCCAATTTTTTTTTTGCCTTTGTGTGTATACATTATTATCAGTTGATGTAACTTTTCAAATGGTGAATCAGTTCTGAATCAAACCATGATTCAGACCATCAAGGGATCGAAATCGAATCGCCAGATTGCTAAAGGTTCACACCATAAATATAGATATATATATATATATATATATATATATATATATATATATATAGGATCATACATCTAATACATATACATATGTATTCATACACATAATAAAGTACTGTTTCTCACCTCTCCAAGGAGCTGCTCTGCCAATCCTGCAACATGATGTCCAGGAACTCAAAGCATTTCCTGTGAACAAACACAACGCCAATCAGCGAGTGAGACAGACCATCGCCATCGCCATGGTCACGACCACACCCCTCGCCTCCGCCTAGAAACCCCAGGAGGTCTGACGGATGCCTCACCTCCGGATGGCCACGGTCTTGCAGACGCAGTGGGTGCAGATGACGGGGATCAGGCGTGGGTAGTGGGTGTGCTGCAGGGAACACACTACAGTCAGCAGCCGGCGATACTAGCCGATCGTGATCAGGGGAATAATACTGATCATGCATTTAACACTATAACATCTGTAGTAGTACTAGCAGTAGTACTTGCTGCTAGATGGACACCGCACTATCTTTCCTCTGTTTGGTAAGCAAATTGCAAATAGGAGTTTCATTTTGAACGAGGATGCATTCTCTGTTACTTTTTTTACATTGCAAAAAAGTTATTCTCCACCTACCCGCTCTACCCTACCCTATCGGCTCTCTTAATGTGTTGCCTATTGTTGTGGTTTTGTTTATTTTTTCCCTTTTGTTTGAGTGTCTGTACTGTCTGTATGTATTTCTTTCTTATTTGCAAAGCGTCTTTGAGCATTTAGAAAAGCGCTATAAAAAACGGATCAATTATTATTATTATAATTACCCATAGTGAAATAGGAAGAATGGGGCTCTATTCAATCAATTCAATAATTTCACCAAGCACCAAGATGTTGTTTTCTGTCATAAGATTCACTTTAAAAAAAAAACAAGGGACACCGAAATGGAGCCTTTTAACCCCCACTTCACGAACAAGCTAGTCCATCTCATCGGCTTCCATTGATTTTTGGCTAACTCGGTCAAACGCTAACTTGGTCCCAGTCGAGCACCCTTGCCACAGAGCTGGCCGATGCGTCTCGCTGGACTACGGGCACCGTGAACGGCGGTACATCGCTCACCTTGAGGATGATGCGGACAGCTGCCACCCCGGAGGTGGCCATGATCTTGGCGCTGTTGGGGAGGAGGTTCAGCAGCACGGGTATGGTGGCCTCGGCCGCGTGGTCGAACCCGCTGCCCAGCAGCAAGGACAGGTGGCTGCAGACCGACAGGAACGTTTAGAAGGGACACACGGCACAATGATAAACTATTGTCGGCTAAACTAGGTTAAGATGACATGACAGAAGATGAACTAGGCTTGACTCGGATCAGCTAAACTATACTACGATAGCATAAGCGAATACAACATAAGCTTAACTAAGATCAGATGCTAGCACAGATACATCAAATAAATTCCAAACTAAGACGATAAAAATAAAAAAAAATGTATTTGCTAATTCAATCCCAAAGCAGGAAACACACCTTTAGAACTTGGATCAACATAAAGCGTACATTTTTATAATTTGAAATTCGTCCCCTTTTTACCACAGATACTATAGGGTCTATAGCATATAACCGCGTTTTCTGATTACAGTTTAATGCATTTTTCACAACAGACAATTGGACTGGAACTACTTAGCAGCTAGTTGTTTTTTTGCGTTTAAGATATTAAGTGATTTCTTGCCGATGAACCATGGATGCCTTTGTGAATGTCGGCACACATCGAATAACCGATTATTCGTTCGCACCGCCCGCTGATTATTCGACCATGAAGATTTTGAGTTATTCACATCCCTACTATGTGTGTACGTGTGTCCGTCCGTCCGTGTGTGTGCCCTCACCCCAGCGTGATGCAGGCCTCCCTAACCACCTGCGAGCGCAGGTCCTTGGCTGACAGCTTGAACGCGGCCTCCATGAGCCGCAGCTGCTGGGGGAAGCCGTCGAAGTCCACCGCGCCGGCCAGCAGCAGCGAGCGCACCTTCCTCAGCTGGAGAGGACCAGGGGGCGGGACAAAGGGGGGATAGGGGGCGGGGCAAAGGGGGGAGAAGGGGCGGAGCAAGAGGGGGTGGGGGGGCGAGGGCTTAGAATGGATCCTTTTCACAGAGGCGTCGTCGTAGGACAAACACAGGTGTCGCTCATAAGACTGATTGTTGGTCCGCTTTGGGCACGGCTAGCAGGCTTAACTTCACTAGTTAAGTCTAAATTAGGGCTAGGTTAGCATGTTAGCTGTACCTGTAAGTATAATATGGTGTTTGGGCTTTACAGTTTAGTAGGTGGGCTAGGTCAGCATCTTAGCTGTAGCTGTACGTATAGTATAGTGTTTGGGCGGTACAGTGTAGTAGGTGGGCTAGGATAGCATGTAGGCTGTAGCTGTCCGTATAGCATGGTGTTTTAGCTTTACAGTGTAGTGGGAGGGCTAGGTTAGGATGTTGGCTGTAGCCGTACGTATAGCATGGTGTCTGGGCTTTACAGTGCAGTAGTTGGGCTAGGTCATCATGTTAGCTGTAAACTGTAACTATAGTATAGTGTCTGGGCTGGGCGTTAGCATGTCAGCATGTTAGCCGGGGGTTAGCTTACGGCGGCGACACGTAGCTCCCAGTCTCGCTTGTCGTCGGACAGCACGTCCCGGATCTTGGTCATAGCCTCCTCCAACTCTCTGTTGGAGTGGAGCTGAGGACACACGCGCACACAGGACGTTCAGGATTTCAGATGGATTTGTAACCATATCCCCAACCAGTTCTGAATGTTATACTTGTTGTGGTAACTAACAAGACAAGTTGATTCATCATAAACAGCACTCAACACTGTTAACCCAGAATAAGAACCAGAGAATAGCCTGCAATTAAAAAAGTGTCTGTGAGCATGTTTGTGACTGCTGGCCATTGTGACTGGGCGTGTGTGAGTGTGAATCTGTGCGACTGTGTGTGACTGTGTGTGTCTGTGTGCGTGTGCGTGTACCTGCACGGTGGGCACATCTTCAAAGGCTCGGAGGAAGTCTTCCTCGTCCACGGCCCCAGCGCTGCCCGCGTCTTTCCCTGAAGAGACAATCAGAAAAGACTTCGATGTAGCACATACTGGTGCGCGGCGGCTGGTTGAGCGGCGGCTAGCGCGGCAGCCGCTGACGGCGTGGCGACGGGTAAGCGTCTGACCTGCGGACTTGGCGCCGGAGCCCGAGCTAGGCTTCCGGAAGGAGCCCATGCTCACCGCCTTCCTCCCGGACGCGGACGCGGGCTTGGAAGACGAGGTGGAGCGGCCCCCATCCACAGAGTCATCCTCATCGAAGTTCTTATCTGGAGGGAGCGAGGGAGGGAGGGAGGAAGGAATGAAGGGACGGAGTGAGTGAGGAGGTGGTGAGGACCGAGGAGAGGAGACAGGGCCCCAGTCAGAGGCCGGACAATCAGCACTTTGATCGCCATGTTTGACGACGGGCCAGGAACGCCGTGAATGTCAACGATCGCATGGTTCTGCACGCCCACTCGGGGCTAGCTCAACGGCAGCGGGTCTTTTGAAAGGCTCTCGGCCATTTCTGGAGAAGAAGTAGAAGCTGTGTTGCGTTCTTGGCAACAGCCACAGGTTTGATTTACCGCCGTCATATAAACTGAGGCTTTGAGGTAGTAGCGGGTCTGAGGAGATGCCTTTGGCACCGATTTAAGATAATGGGAAATAAGTTCTGGCTCTAGAGGGTTATGTTGATTGTAATGTGTGCGTTACGAGTGGGTAATTGTTCGCGTGGCGGCGAGGGGACAGATTTCAGTCAACCCGTTGCGCTGAGCTAAACCACATGCTGATTGTTATTTGAAAGCCGTTAACTTGGAGATGGTACAGTGCTGTGAGACAATGGGTCTTAAAAAGGCAATATGTGGCCATTGGACGCGCTTGAAGGGCTCAAGGAAAAGCCAGCTCCCATATTTTAGTGGTTATGTGGCCTGGATTCCCTCTCAAGGCATCTTACCATGAGAGGGAATATATAGAGGGAACCCCTCCCAAAATAATAATAAGCATTATAACATTAAGCAATCAGCTCCTTTAAAGCTGCAATTTCTATTGAATTAAAATTAAAAAATGCAGCATATGTTGCAGTGTCCACAGGTACACTCAGAGTTCACACAAATGTACTATGTAACATACTAACAGGACTATCACTATCTGGTCCTGATGCTAGCACAGAGCTAACACCAGGACTATCACTATCTTGTCCTGATGCTAGCACAGAGCTAACACCAGGACTATCACTATCTGGTCCTGATGCTAGCACAGAGCTAACACCAGGACTATCACTATCTGGTCCTGATGCTAGCACAGAGCTGACTCCAGGACTATCACTATCTGGTCCTGATTCTAGCAAAGAGCTGACACCAGGACTATGACTATCTGGTCCTGATGCTAGCACAGAGCTGACACCAGGACTATGACTATCTGGTCCTGATGCTAGCACAGAGCTAACACCAGGACTATCACAATCTGGCACTGATGCTAGCACAGAGCTAACACCAGGAATATCACTATCTGGTCCTGATGCTAGCACAGAGCTAACACCAGGAATATCACTATCTGGTCCTGATGCATTGTGGCTACCAGCACACAAAGACACAAAGTTAAAGGCGGATCATTCAAACATAAATAATAAAGATACATCCCTGAAGCCCATGGGCAAAGAGCCCAATGGATGTGTGGTGGCCTGGCTTTTGTTTTGTTTGAAACAACTCAAAGGGACATGGCAGCGCCACAGCAATGACAGCTGAGCACGGATTCTATTGTGGGTGGACGCCATCTTGTTTGCATCCTGTTGCGCACCATGTTGACTAGTTAGCCTCATGCAGTTGACATTGACACTAACACTAACTCCATGGTTCCCTTTTCCATAGAGGACTAGCTTTGAGGCTCTCTGTAAGGAAGGACACTAGTAGAAATGGTTGGCCAAAAGGGTGGATTCTGAAGCCTACCCTCCCTCACCCTTGCTCCGAGGTTATCCCTCCCCCCCCCCCGCCCCATGGAGGGGGGGAGGGGGATAACCGGACACCAGATTAACCCCCTCCCCCCCTCTCCAGCCACCCTCCCTTCACCCTCCCTCACCCCACCCTGGAGGAATCCACCAGTCTAGCCCATCAATCCTCATGAATTATTAAAGGTGTATATTAAGTACACACAAAATAACATGCAGGATCACACACAAGGCAAGAGTCTCTCCCTCCCTCTCTCCTATAATGTCGCTACACCCTTGTGTGTTACACAGGCTCAGCCCAGTGATGGGGACTCGGCTGTCAGTCCCACGACTAAAAGGAAACAAAATAAAACGGGGGTAAGTTAAATAAGTGATCAGGTATGCTTCAGCCTGAATGCCCATAGGCACAGCATCACACGCTCCCACAAGATACTGCTGCTGTTTTGGAACATACCGCGAGCCATCCACTGACAGGACGCTCCACCACAGCGCAGAACCCAGCAGCGGTCATCATGACAACGACGACAACAAGCAATACCAAAGCAGAACCCATTCACAAACAAACCAAACCAGCATCATCTGCTGTGTTCCCCAGCCAAATTGCAAAAAGGACAACAAAAGCAACAGACCACCACCGCCCCCCGACAACTGCCGCAAATGTGATTCCCGGCGCAACGGCATAAAACGTGACAACAGAGCTAGCGTTCCGCCGCTGGACTCCCGCCCGCGGACAACAAACAAAACAAGCGGTCTTGCACCCTCTGCTAGCGCTGACACAGCCCCTTTCCTGGACACCGGCGTGCTTCAGCTGACCTCAACCGTGCACTGGGAAGGCGGGGCGGTCTCTCCTGAAGCAAGGCATCGCACCGGCATGGTGTCATCCCTCCCCCCTCCCCCCCCCCCCCGACACACACACACACACACACACACACACACACACACACACCGGCATTTACATGCGTCTCTCTCTCTCTCTCCCTCTGCCTCTCGCTCTTTAAAATGCAGGAGGCTGTAACAGTGTTTGCTACGCATGCAGCTCATCGCTGACTACCGACCGCGATCCCACGTCTCTCCGCCCCCCCCCCACCCCCGCGCCAAGCGTCCATGCTTCTCCCCATGCACCCCCCCACCCCACAGACACACACACATCATCCAGCGGCTTACAGGAGCAGATGCGCCGACAAACCAGCTTCCTCAGCATGCTGGCGGCGAGACAGGCAGCCAGCCAGCCAGCCAGCCAGCCAGCCAGCCAGCCAGCCGGGCGGACAAGCAGACAGACAGAACACAGAGACACACACACAGACAGACAGACAGACAGGCAGCCAGCCAGCCAGCCAGCCAGCCAGCCAGCCAGCCAGCCGGGCGGACAAGCAGACAGACAGAACACAGAGACACACACACAGACAGACAAGACAGACAGACAGACAGACAGACAGAGGACAGACTGTTTCTCCAGGTGCTATTCCTCCGGTCCTCACATCGTCGCACGATGCTGCCAGCCAGCACGACGCTCTCTCTCTCTCTCTCTCTCTCGCCCTCTCTATAGACTGAGGGGAGGAGGAGACGGAAGGGAAGCAATGGGAGGGGGGGGAGGCAGAGGATGGGGGCGCGGAGCTGCCCCTCCCCCGGTGAAGTGAGCCACATGTCACAGACTGTGTGTGTGTGTGTGTGTGTGTGTGTGCGCATGGCCTATGGACACCGCCCCATCTTTCACACATGTGTGCGCACACACACACACGTTTGTTTAGTGTGATTGATAGGGCAAGGAGTTCTAGCCCTTCTATCATATTATCTGATGGGGGGGGGGGGGGGGGATTCACTGTGTGGCCTTGGTGTCATCATGACTCGACAACAAGGGAAGAGCCAGATGGGAGGGGGGGGGGGAAAGAGAGAGAGAGAGAGAGAGATAGTTTGCTTTAAGCATCAATGCAGAGTCAGCCTTCAACAATTCCCCAAGGCTTTGCTCCCACACAGAAACCAGTAACAATGTCGATCATTTCAGCTAACTCGGAAACTTCCCCACGGGTCAACAATTGTTTCCAGATGTATTGATGTGGAATTTGACCCACAAGTCAAAGGAACAAAACCATGTGACCAAAACATCAGGATTCTGTTCCCAGAGGGGCGCCACCATTTTGTAGTGTTGCCCGAAATGTGAGTGACCGTATCTGGTTTCCCTATTTAGTGCACTAGTCGATACTTATAATGCACAGTAGAAGAAGTGTACAGCTAATGCTCACTTAATCCCATGATGCATTGCGTCATTGGTTAGCAATGCATTGCTATAAATAAATATTTAGGCTGCTAAGCCATTTGAGACTGTTTTGGTGATTAAGGGCTATACAAATAAAATTGAATTTGGTTTCATTTAATTGGATTAATCCAATAGAGATGGACCTTGGACGGGTATATTTGGCCAATTAGCTGTCACACAGAACATCTTGCAAGTGTTGGCTTGTTTATCAGACAGTGATGCCTAAGTAGTTCTCTACCTAGTGTTCACTATGTAGTGAACAGGGAATGAGGGAACAAGTGGGCCAATTACAACATAGCCTCAGGGAAGTAAGACACCGGCTGTTGCAATGACCTCCTTCGACCACCAGAGGGGGCTCTGCTGGCACGTAACCACGGCTGCAAACGAAAGCTCAAAATCCACCCACAGGGACTTCCAGAGAAAATAGATACATCAAACTGGTTATGCAATCGCTCATTCTGATTGGTTCAAATGAGTGCCAGGTGATTTCACTCCCCGCACTGAAAGACTCTAAGGTTTAAATCCCAGGCATAATGAGGACAAGCAACAAGAAGCACTTGGAGAGGGAGGGGGGGTTTGTAGTTAATAGTTGGATGAGAATACAGCAGGTTCAGCACCTGTTCCCTAACACCCCTCGGCGGAACGGTGGCCTGATGGAGTCTGACAGGTTGTCCTCCGGGCTTACGCTCACAATGTGACATGCTGGAGCCTCGGAATGCAATGGCTCACAACCACAGGGTGATTGGTGAGAGAGAGAGAGAGAGAGAGAGAGAGAGAGAGAGAGAGAGAGAGACAGAGAGAGAGACAGAGACAGAGAGAGACAGAGAGAACAAATTGAATAACAGCAGTTAACCGTCAAGATTTCAATCCAGATATGCAAATTCCAACGAGTCAAGAAGGACTGATGTTGAACAATAACAACCGTCTACACAACAACGATGACAGCCACCACGAATACCTCAACCCTTCCGCATTTCACAGCCGTGATGTAGAGCAGCTCGGTAACCCTGACACAGAGGTGTCGTCACAGGACACATAACACCAGTTACGGCTCTCTGTCCCAGGGCTAGCAGACCTATCCTCACTAGCTCAGTCATAATTAGGGGTAATCAGGGACACCTGGGTCGGTCCTACAAGGACACCTCTGTGAAAAGGGTCTGTTCCCATCCCACGGTTCAACCGGCCAATGGGAGCACAGCGGGGGGGGGCGGGGCGTATGATGGACACAGAACCCCCTGCGGACCAGAACAATCCGGGCCTGGACAACAGCAGGAGGGAGCGCTAGGCCCCGATAGCGTTCATTAGCACTCCTCCGGTGCCCCGAGGCGTCTACGGTTACACCCACCCAGGGGGAGCTACGGCAGGAACACAAAGCCCAGAGAAGAGGGCTGACGGACACCGGGCTAGCGCTGCCTCGGCCGGCGGGCCAAAATAAAAGTGGTTAGCCTTTAATAGCGTTGCATAGAAAGATACCCAGTGCTCGTAATGCTGGGCGACGTCAAAAGATTACACGTTGTGGTGAGGACATGATGTGGTGGATGTGAGCATGCATGGTCTCAACTGTAATGACGAATGGGAAGAATAGCCAGCTTGTGATTATGAATGGCCAGTCAACGTCTAGTCTTTTATTCAATAAGAAACATGATTTTTGTTCAATAATAATCAATAACGAATCAATAATAAACTATACTGCGTTATTTAAAAAAACACAATCTTTTAGGGTTTGTACATTGTAAGGGGTGTGTGTGTGTGTGTGTGTGTGTGTGTGTGTGTGTGTGTATGTATATGTGTATGTGTGTGTGTGTGTGTGTGTGTGTGTGTGTGTGTGTGTGTGTGTGTGTGTGTGTGTGTGTGTGTGTGTGTGTGTGTGTGTGTAACCCGAGCAGACCGCTACATTCATCAGGACAGCGGAGGTATTCAGTAGGGCATTTGAGAGCCAACTCCCCTGGGAACAATACAAACCAGTTAGTGTGGACAAACCCTCGCTGGTTAGACGCTGCGTTCACTCACATTTCACCAAAGCTAACCTCACCATCAGCCACATGAAGCCACAGTCGCTAGCTACCGATCATGTCCTACTTGGCAAGACCAGTTTGTTTTGATAGCAAGCTAGCTAGCTTTGGAAGCTATCCAGCTAGCCGGTGTGCATGGTTCCTGCTGAGGAAGAATTAGCTTGTGGAGAAAGGCGGAATGCCTTTGTTTTAAGGAGCAAAACCGATCATAAGTGCCTTTGGATTCATGTAAAACGTCTCTGCAGTAACACATGCTCGCATTGGTTTGATGTAACCCATGATCCCGGTACAATGCCACCCACAGCCAGTCGGCCAAATGGGAAGGACACCCTCCTCCATCATAGTGTTCCCCATGTCCCACATCGGGAACCGCAGCTAGAGTGGATGCAGTCCCTGTTAGTAGAACCTCCTCTTGCTGTTCTCCCTGCGTGATGAGAGCCGCTCCTCTGGCCTAGGTCCGGGCCAGGGGGCCGAGAGAGAGGGCTCCCTGCCAGCGCTGACCTGCATTATTCACCAGGGAGGCAGGGGGGTAACCCTAGTCCTGGAGCGGGGGGGCGGGGGGAGCACAGGACGGGTATCGGCCTGGATTCAGTGGCTGCATTGTCGTGACGATAGTGTGGTGGTTGACATTGGCTGTGGGAGTCGTCGGTTTCAAAATGAAGTATTATGTAAAACGTTTCTTGTTGGAAATGGAACAACTGAATGGTTGCCTCTCTCTCTCTCTCTCTCTCTCTCTCTCTCTCTCTCTCTCTCTCTCTCTCTCTCTCTCTCTCTCTCTCTCTCTCTCTCTCTCTCTCTCTCTCTCTCTCTCTCTCTCTCTCTCTCTCTCTCTCTCTCTCTCTCTCTCTCTCTCTCTCTCTCTCTCTCTCTCTCTCTCTCTCTGCACACACACACACACACTCCTTTTGAACACACATACATACATGATTGAGTCTCAAGAATCGTAGGAAATCATTGATCTAAGACCGATCAGAGGTCAGAGAAGGGAGTATCTTTCGGCAAAGCAAATGAGATTGCGACTTTCAGGAGGAAAGCAGAGCACTGGGTTTCCAACACAGACAATAAGCTCTCACCAGGTCATGTGGTACCTGCGTCACACTGGGAGAAGAGCCCCAGTGAACACTTCATGTCAAGTCCAGATTCATTTATCAAAAGCCTTTTCATCAAGCACTTCCTTACTTGCACAGAGAACGCCAACACAATATCTGAACAAATTACCAACAAGGCTTTTTCGTTTGATACAAGAAAACAATTGGGTATTTTTCAATGCATTTTCTTCATATTTCGTTTTATTTATGTTTTAAAACTTTTAACCCATTTTCTTCATCAGTTCAAGTGAGCTTCAAAAAACCTTGCTCACCTCTCATAGTGAGTGACATAGCATACGGCACTATATGGGGCATCCATTTTTAGTCGGGCTGCTCAAAATGCACGGTAGACAAATCTGGTTCCCTACATACTGCACTACGTCATACCCATAATGCACCATAACACTAGTGTACAACTGCTGTTGCGCCGATATATCCCATGATACTTAGTGCATTTCTCCAATGTTTTCATTTTCAAATCAGATTCAACGTGCTGGACACATGCCAGGCGAGCAATCACCCGAATAATTATCAAACCTCTGACGTGGAAAAGCCTCCCCTACCGCCCCCTAGAGACTGACAGCATGAGTTCAGAGACCATAACACAAAACAACATTACTTTAATACCTGTATGTCTTCCACCTTATGCCCAATTCATAATTGTGTCTCTTTGTTTGAAGTACGAGCCAAAGTCATTCCTTGATGTGGATCTCTTTGGCAATACACCTAACTCTGGATCACACCGCCGTTAAGACTTTTGTGGTTAAGGAGCTGCAGCCACACTAGTCCATTTAAACCTGGTGTGAGACTGGTTTAACTGTGCAGGCTTGCAGGGCTTCCACAGGCGTGGTGTCTACGTGGAGCGTACTAAAGTGTCGCTGATGTTGATGCCAAGAGAAGCAAAAAGGCAACGATCCACTTTCCAGGACGATAAAGTCGCATCGTGTCGAGTGAACAACAAATTAAGACCCTTAAAAAAGAAACGACGCCACACAACTTTCCTTCTTCTTTTGTTTGTGCAAAAGTAGGGCTGCTACAAACAACAGAGAACCAGTCAGTCAGCGTAGGACACACGAGTAACATGAGGAAACGGGACGGTACCTGGCTCTGATGTGTGTCGCCGCTGCAGACGCTCCGGAAGCAATGATGAATGGTGCAGACAGATCAACTCGCTCGCGAATACAGAGAAATGCTTTCAAATAAAGCACTGCCGAGACGAACGCTATAAGCAATCTCCTGACAAACTGAACACCCGCGTGCATCTGCGCGTTTGCAGCAGCCAGTAAATCAGGCCATATCAATGGTAGGAAGGAATACGATACTCATTTTACCTGAAAGTGTTCATCCCGTGCGACTCAACCGATGAGCTATGTCCTAGAAGGAGGAGACAAGTGTCGCCTTTCCGGTCGATCAGGAAGGAGCGAGAGGAGCTGACACTACCCTGTGTGACTTGGAGGCACTAGCTGCTGACAGCCTGCCCCCCCCTTACACACACACACACACACACACACACACACACACACACACACACACACACACACACACACACAGCTGAGGGCAAGAGGACGGGGGAGTGTCCCATCACCGTTTTACTGCTGATGCACTGACACACACACACACACACACACACACACACACACACACACGAACACACACACACACACACGTCTTGTGACTGCACAGACGACAGCTGACAACTCTCCTCCAAAATAAGAGCACAGCGATTACAAAGTAAGATGGTTCAGGGTTTTCTATCAACTCAAACTCCAGGATGATAACAAATCCCTCCCCTCTCCCCTTCCCTCTTTCCCACTCTCACATTGTCTTTCTGTATCTTTGAACTTTTCTCGGTTTAATTCTTTAAACTTCAAACTGGCCCAATTGGCAGTCCTCGATTGGAAGATCAATCCTTTCTGTCGTTTGATTCCATCTCCCTCCCTCCTTCCCTTCCTCCCCCCTCCCTCCCTCCTTCCCTCCTTCTCCCCCCCTCCCTCCCTCCCCCTTCTCCCCCCCTCCCTCCCTCCTTCCTCCCTCCTTCTCCCCCCCTCCCTCCCTCCTACCCTTCCTCCCTCCCTCCCTCCCTCACTCCTTCTCCCCCCCTCCCTCCCTCCCCCTTCTCCCCCCCTCCCTCCCTCCTTCCCTCCTTCTCCCCCCCTCCCTCCCTCCCCCTTCTCCCCCCCTCCCTCCCTCCCTCCCTCCCTCACTCCTTCTCCCCCCCTCCCTCCCTCCTTCCCTTCCTCCCTCCCTCACTCCTTCTCCCCCCCTCCCTCCCTCCTACCCTTCCTCCCTCCCTCCCTCCCTCCCTCACTCCTTCCCTCCCTCCCTCCCTCCTACCCTTCCTCCCCCCCTCCCTCCCTCCTTCTCCCCCCCTCCCCCTTCTCCCCCTGCCTAAAACACTTTCCGCCGCTCTGCTTCGGTGACATTCACCGAGCTGTCAGTCACCGCGGCATTGACGCACAACACCCCCTTTGAAAAGACTACAGGTGGCCTGTTACCACGGCGACTGGGCTGACCTCCCTCTAATGGCTCTCTCCCGGGAGCGGCCGGCCCTGAAGAAACTCGGAGCCCTTTGCATGCAGATGTTTGCTCGTCCAAACGGCCTACATTTGAATAACGCCAAATAACCAGTACTGCGTGCTTTATTTAGCTTAGCCTCCACCACGGATTCCATTGCTGTGATTGGGTCTCTGCTTCAGCCAGAAGAAGTCCCAGTGATACATCGTGTGTGTCACATGGAAGCATGCATCTCTGTGGGACAGAGGTGAGATGTGTAGTACCCTCTCTCTCCGTTTCGCTGGATGGATAGTGTAGATACAGTTCTGACTGGGATCCATTTATCTACTACTTTAAAGACTGTATGCAAATCGGTCAGGTCCCATTGGAGTGAGCTCTTTCTTTGCTCTGCAAGATTACGGCATTGGGGGCTTGGAAAATGGCTTATTCTGCATGTTTGAGTCCTTCCTGTTCATTTAACATCTTCAGGGAGTGAAATGTTTCCTCCGATTCCCCATTCCCAGACAGTCCGGGAGGCTCACTCCCTACTGCCTTCAAAAGCACAGCCCTTCATCACCGCCTTCAGCTCAACGTTTGTTCTGGCGTTTTTATTGGACATTGTCACGAAGCTTGGGTCAGTCCCAGCTCTAATTCAACAACTTACTATTATCTACCATAATAAAGCACCCACCCCCACCTTGACTCCAGTGTCCGACCAAGCTTGCTCTTCTGCTTAAAGCTAGGGTAGGCAATGCAAAAGAACCCTAACCCTAACCAGAGTAGGCTCCATTTTAAAAGTATACAAACTGAAGAAATTCCCACCCCTCCTTTCAAGGCCTTCCTCCAAAACCACTCCCCCAAAACACACGACTAGCTCGCTAGCTTTAGTGAAAAGCCTGCCTAGCATAGTGGAAGACCCCGTCACGCAATATGGGCAAGGGCAGAATCCACGCAGGTACCTGGGGTACGTAGGTAGAGAGACAGGTAGGCTCGTCTGTCTACAGGTTGGGCCGCAATGACCAAACTCGGCCAACGAATGAAATGCAAACACTCCCCGTTTGTAAAACGCACGGAGGTGAGGCGCTAACGAAACATGAGGTCGGCGCTCAACCCGTTTGGTTGTGCGTGTGCGCCCAACACACACACACACACACACACACACACACACACACACACACACACACACCTCCTGCTAGCAACACGGAGCAGCAGGTCATATATCGTTGTCTTCAAACGTCTACAATGAACCAGTTCCCAACACCACCACCTCCCTTTGTCCTTGTGTTTGGAGGAGCCTCGTGAAAGCCGACCAGGAGGTGTGTAACCCCCAGCAACGTTACAGCCATGTATCTCAGGGTCGGCTGAAGACTCACCGGACAGGGGCGAGAGGACCATGCTGCCCGACCGCTGGACCTCGTCAAATTTACTGAAGATGACGTTCAACCTGCGGAGAAGAGGAACGAGCAGACGGCGACAGAGTCAGTCAATCCGGAGGGATTTGACGGGCATCAAAAGTCATCGTCTCGATGACGGACGGCTGAGTAGCGACGGGCGACAAGACACAACGGAACGGAAAAAAGGTGTGTGCGTGTGTGTGTGTGTGTGGATGAGATAAAGAGGCCATCAGAACATCACACCACCATCCCAAAATACCTCCCCCCCCCCCCCCTTTCCAATAGAGCAGATGTCCAAAAAAACTCGCTCCTCCGTTCTATATAAATGACACATCACGAAGCATGAGGGTGACATGTCTAGGCCTCCTACCAGTCTGCTAAACCAAAGTATTGATTATTAATATATATATATATATATTTTATATAAAGCAGGGCTCTAGCCTTAGCGAAAAATAAATTGCAACTTTGATTTTTATACCTAATATTTTTTTATGGTTATACATCGATCCCAGAAGACAGCACTGCCCTTATTTGGGCAGCCAAACTGCTTCCTGGTCCTTTGACTCACCGTGACTGAGGCAGCCCCTTCTTCCCCAGGTCCATCCTCACCCGCTCCCCAACGTGGCGGTAGATCTCCACCAGGCAGTTCATAGCACCGTCACGCACCTGGGAGAGAGAGAGAGAGAGAGAGAGAGAGAGAGAGAGAGAGAGAGAGATATAACAGTTAACGGTCTAGATGTTAAACCAGATATGTGAATGCCAACTAGTTGAGACTAACCATCTGCAACTCCTACTATATCTCTGTCCTGTTTCAGCTCATCGCTGTCCTGTTTCAGCTCATCGCTGTCCTGTTTGAGCTCATCTCTGTCCTGTATCAGCTCATCTCTGTTCCGTTTCAGCTCATCTCTGTCCTGTTTCAGCTCATCTCTGTTCCGTTTCAGCTCATCTCTGTCCTGTTTCAGCTCATCTCTGTCCTGTTTCAGCTCATCTCTGTCCTGTTTCAGCTCATCTCTGTCCTGTTTCAGCTCATCTCTGTCCTGTTTCAGCTCATCTCTGTCCTGTTTCAGCTCATCGCTGTCCTGTTTCAGCTCATCTCTGTTCCGTTTCAGCTCATCTCTGTCCTGTTTCAGCTCATCTCTGTCCTGTTGCAGCTCATCTCTGTCCTGTTTCAGCTCATCTCTGTCCTGTTTCATCACCATCTCATTATAATTGTGCAGATGAAAGCACGAATACAAGATAATGTATTTGTCATTCTTTGGATGAATGCTCGTGAATAATTCATCCAGGCTACTATTGAGTGGCTGCCAATGTGTGATTGCTCAGTTTGAAAACTTGTTTAACTCGAAATGACAACTTGGAAAGGACCTATACCTGTGAAAATGTGAACTAAATCAAAACAAATCATGTTTAATTAATCAGACACCAGTCAGCTGTGGCAGTAAACAACAACTCTTGCATACTGCTGCAACAAGCAGTTACCGTTGGTCTTATAATAGCCTGACTGAACCGTGCAACCAGCAATTTATCAGCCAGAGACAATGTCCACTTCCTGCTATGTAGTTTACGTGAGTCAGCATTTAGGTGGGCCTGTGTGTGTGCATGTGTATGTATGTATGTGTGTATGTGTGTGTGTGTGTGTGTGTGTGCGTGCGTGCGTGCGTGCGCATGTCTATGACTGTGTATGTCTGTGCACATGCATTTATGTGTATGTATGTATGTATGTATGTATGTATGTATGTATGTATGTATGTATGTGTGTGTGTGTATGTGTGTATGGATATGTGTGTCTGTGTCTGTGTGTCTGTGTGTCTATGTGTCTATGTGTCTGTGTGTCTGTGTGTCTGTCTGTCTGTCTGTCTGTCTGTCTGTCTGTCTGTCTGCGTGTGCATGTGTGTATGTGGGTGTGCGTTGGTCAGCTAGCCAAATCCACAAAGGAAGTGTGTGTGCGCTAGACTTCCTGTTGTTCTGGAGGAAGCGTTGTTCCGGTGATGACGGAGCACTGCAGCTTATCACCGGACAACAGACTCGGACGCCATCTTATTCCTGACAGTTCAACAGCTAGCCCGCGATGGGCTCACCCGCCTTATTAGCCAGGAACCCTCTTAGAAAGATATATATGTGTAACTATATGTGTGACTTAATTTGCCCAACAACAAGCGGCTGCATCCAAACATCTATTTCTGCATGTATTTGATATCAATATTTGTCTTAAATTGTATGTGAAGTGTCTTTGTGTACCATGCAAAGCACTTAAAATAAAACACGTTTCATGTAGCTGTTGAAGACAGCTGACGCACAATTGGGGCTGTGTTCACACAAGTCCACGCCAAACTCGGCTTCAGTACCAGTGTTTCAGCAGTAGGAGGTGCTAACGGATCATCTTTGAAGCTCCGTGTTGAGTTCTCATAGCAGTCCACCACAGACACTTTCCACTGTGGCTCTTCATCTGACAAACACAGGTGTCGCTCGTAACACTACTCATGGTTCAGGTACCAGGGCTTAGACATAACTTCACTGGTTTTGTCTACTGACCTTGTCCTGGTACATAAAAAGAGTAGCCCCATGAACTAAACTATACTTTACCATTACAATAGTACATCTACAATATACATAGTTTCCAGGCGTGCGTACCTGACTCGTGGGGTCCCCAAGGAGGTTACAGATGTGAGGGACTATCTTGCTGAGTGTCAGGCTCTGAGATCCAAATCTGAAGAAGAAAAAGAGGGAGCTAAAACACCCTGTCTGGAGACAGACTCTCTTAGAAAAAAAGAGTCAAAAAAGGATTAAAAACAACACCGTTTGGACTGGTCACTGTATAAATACACTGCTACAGGGCTTGTACATCAGAGTGCATCATGGGATTCTTTCTTTTTTTATTTTGTCCCGACCTGAGGCAAACGGAAACCTTGTTCTGCTACGCCTCGCATGAGAAACGCTGTGGCAGTTTCAAACACTCCCCAAAACATTTCACGATTAATTTCTAAACAATGACCCAACACCATTACTACCAACAACATAACTTAACATTCCTATGCTCCTTTAATTCCAAAATGGAGGCAATTCTGCAAAAGAAAAAGAAGACCCCAAAATATCCTGTCTGGACACCGGTCTCTTTTTTAGCTTTTAGAAAAAGAGACCGAAAAAGGTTTCAAAACAACATGGTCATACTGTCCACTATAGAAATTAATTTTGAATAGCCTAGCTACGGTATCATTACCTTTACTTTGAATTTACATTACTACAACCACTCTTCAGTTCCCTTAAACAGTACCAACTGAAAACTCCCATGATGCATTCTGATGTACTGCCAGCTCCCGGAAGGCTTAGCGCCTCGGAGGCGGGGCAACCCGACAGACTCACACGTTGAGGGTGGCGATGAGGCACTGGCACAGTCCCTCTCGGCTCCTGGTGTTCTTGTGCTTGAATCCGCCCAGCATGCGCTCCCACACGTACTAAAGACACAAACCGAGCACCGGGATGGAGTTACACCACCTGTGTGTGTGTGTGTGTGTCTGTGTGTGTGAGTGTGTGTGTGACTAAATTTGAGAGATTATCGGCATTGTTTCTTTGGATTTTTCATTTGAACTCCATAATAAATTAAATAAAATAATGAATGAAATGTGCATATTATTTTGGAGCAATGTGTGTGTGTGCGTGTGTGTGTACGTGTACGCATTACCAAAAAAGTGTGAGTGAGCGAGCAAGTGTGTGTGTGCGTCTGGTACCTGTGGATTTGCGGCTTGGTCCATGATCTTCAAGAGCAGGGCCTGGTCCTGGTCCCGGACCGCGTCCTTGGCATCGCCCAGCCGATCCATCAGGCTGGGCAGCACTGAGACACACAGCACACAGACAGACAGACAGGCAGACAGGCAGGCAGACAGACAGACAGACAGACAGACAGACAGGCAGGCAGGCAGGCAGGCAGGCAGGCAGGCAGACAGACAGACACACCGACAGATAGACAGACAGACAGACAGACAGACAGGCAGGCAGGCAGGCACACAGACAGACACACAGACACACAGACAGACACACAGACAGACAGACAGGCAGGCAGGCAGGCAGACAGACAGACAGACAGCACACAGACACACAGACACACAGAAAGACACCGACAGACAGCCAGACAGACAGACAGACAGACAAACAGACAGACCAACGAACGGAATGTCAGACAGACAAGACAGGACATACAGGAAAGACAGGACAGACACACAGACAGACGGCCAGACAGACAGACAGACAGGCAGACAGACAGACAGACAGACAGAACACAGACACAGAGACAGACCAACGAATGGAAGGCCAGACAGACAAGACAGGACATACAGGAAAGACAGGACAGACACACAGACACAGACACACAGACAGCCAGACAGACCCAAGTGGAAGTATAGGTTATCCTGCAGGTATTTACTCACATTTTAACATTTACTTTAGCCTCAACATCAGCGCTCAGACGTCTGGTAGCTTTCCATTTGGCGGCGTAACAAATATTTAACGACTTGAAATTGTTTGTAGAAGTGCAGAAGAAGAGTGAAAACTTGTATTATTTGTATTTTATCTTCATCTTTAAACAATGAAGAATATATGATATTTGATAAAAGAAAATATGAATGAATCGCAAATCAAACAATATCATTAAGCTTATACTTCATAAAAGCCTCTATTCAGGCCCTTCATCATCTGCTCTGATGTACATCATGGTATTATGGTAGATATGAGTTGTTGAATTAGAGCTGGGACTGACCCAGCCCATGTCCAATAAAAAAAAATTGTTTTGGATCCAAGAAAGACAATATTGTGTGTAAAACAAATTAAATTTTGGTAATCCAATCTATTTAGTTGTATACATAATAGCATAATAAACTGTTATATAATATCAGTGTACATCAGTACCAGTGTAGATGGTCAATTGTCTTTCAATGACATGTTGGATAAAAAAAAGATATTCATACCTGTTCCAACCTGATTTCTAAATCTCTCCTGTAGTCTTGTTACCAGGGCTGATAGAATGTCCATTCCAAATAAAACCACCTAAATCATAAAAAGAAAAACACATTACACAAGAGAAGGAGATAATTATATGAGTAGATGAATACAAGTGATGGTTGAACAGTATACAGTGTTTCCCCCAGAAAATGACTTAGTCAAGGTGGTCATGGGGGAGGGGGGGGGAGTACAAAACTTCCCTACGGAAGTTTTGTACTTTGTTGATGCATTATAATTAAAAAAAATAAAATAAAAATAATAATAATTATAATTTTTTATTTTTTATTATTTTTTTAAACATTGATAGTCAAGGCGGGGCCCTATTGTTGTTAAGGCTTAACCATACAGTGCTGGGGGAAACACTGGTATAAAGCTAAACCGTTTGCCCTGCTTTTATTTTGAAATCAATAGCAACAGCAAAGCAGTCTGCCTGCAAGGGATTCTGGGTAATATGCACACAGCAGATTCTTTCACCTCCCTTTATCCCATTACTGAACAAAATGCGGGTTTCACTTCATGACATTTGAACACGCAAATACCGGTCTTTTCTTGCATTGTTTGTTTCAAAGTTAACAATGAATGCCACCATGAGTCACATTACATGACGCACCAAGTAGTACTCCTCTTCCGCCACGAAAAGTTTACTATCCTTGTCTTGGGGTGGCTTGAGATACTCAATGAACGTCTGGTGAGAGTAACTCTGCTAACACCATAATCGACACATTCGCATCACCTGAACCTCGTGTTCGGGCTACGGTGCAATTTTTGGAACACTTCTTTTGCAAAGAAGAAACACACAAATTTATAAATATCAACATACTACCCACTGGCACCATCTGCTGGCCGAGGACTGTAACAGTGTTGCGGTTAACAACATGAGCGCAGCTGCCCACATGCTTTGTGGGTGGGTCATGAATGGCAACATCGTTTCGAGCCGCTCTAGTTACATGTGATGCTAGAGTGTAATGAAACGACAACAGAATCCTCAATTATCAAATCACGGCTGTTTCACACTTATAGAATGATAAGATAATTTATGACACACCAAAGAACAAGGAATACACCAGTCATCATCCAGGAAGGAAGAAAAAGGAGGGATCTTGAGTGGTACACCTCAACTGTAACCCACTAGGCGTGGCCGTCCCAAAGGACCGCTCTGTAAATGTAGGGTTGCTGCACCCAAACACTACATGTCATTGATTTCCTGGCCCCATTCCTGCCTTCACCATCTGTCTCCACGCCGGCCGGACATGTCAAGGTCTGTCCCGGAGCCAGCGGAACGTCAGTGGTGCTGTTACCCACAAATCATGTGGCTTGGTTCTGTTTGTCCCCCCCCCCCCCACAATTCTGAGCAAACCCGGAGCATGCAGCTCACAGGGAAGACATGGGCTTGGCCCCATGCTAATCCACAATACATGACCCACATGAACCGCGCTCTCCATGAACCCATATCCACGCCTTTATAAGCGTACAGGCTTGGCCTTACCCCCCTAAGCCTTTTTCTGCAGCTCTTGCTATGGCTGCCTCCCTCCTCCTCCCTCGGGCCAGTCTGCTGACAGACTGGCTGTGAGGCGAGTGGAGGGAGCGTTCTATCTGTGGCAGATAGGGCTGGGAGGAAGAGGGAGGGTGGGGCCAGATGAAACTCAACGCAGGCCACAGGCGCTAGCTCCGCCCCAACACGCCACAGGAGACCCCGCGGCCTCATTGCGGGTCCCGATGGCTGTGGCGGTGCAGGAAGGGCTCTGATTGAATCGTTGACGTGTGTGTGTGTGAGTGGTTTAAGTCGTGAGTGTGATGCTATACTGTGTAATGGATGCTCTACTACCATGCATTAGCCTGTATGTGTGTGTGTGTGTGTGTGTGTGTGTGTGTGTGTGTGTGTGTGGGTGGGTGGGTGGGTGGGTGGGTGGGTGGGTGTGTGTGTGTGCGTGAGAAACACATTGTATTAGGAACCTGGTAGCTTGATTTTAATTCAACCTCTGGCTGCCAGTGTCTCCAACGTCTTATCGCTTACTACGCAGTAATGAGTCCAACAGCTTTAATTAGCAGGACCACAAGGCCTGATGGCCCCACTGTTCAGTTTGAAGAGGTGCATCATGGGGGAGGGAGAGATTCACTTAGGCGGTTCCAGAGTTCACACACACACACACACACACACACACACACACACACACACACACACACACACACATATCCAGGCTAATGCATGTTAGTAGAGCATCCATTACACAGTATAGCATCACACTCATGACTTAAACCACTCTGCCACTCAATTATAGAAAGCCCTTTCAGCTTCAAACAGTCCCACAGGACACTTTGTCCGAAACACCTGAAGTCCTGCCACGTGGTGGGTGTGTGAATCCAGTCACCTGTGGCACAAGCTTACTGTGATAGATGGAGGCTAGCTACTCTTAAGAAAGGCACCGTAACCTTTCCACACTAAATTCTGCCCACTGTTTTTAAGTAGCGTCAAAAAACGAAAGGAAGTCACAATCAAAAGAACTGCATTTAAAAGGAAGTCAAATCTGTATGTTGACTTTAGAAGGTTGCTCAGCAGGATTAAGCAGGCCGGCATACCAGGGAATAATAGACGTGCATGTGGTTATTGTTTGTTTACATTAGACAAGCTAGAACAATCAGCCTAGTTTAATGACCACACAACCAGTTTTATGAACATAACACTCAGACACAATTTATATTAATAGTGTGTCTGCAATCAACCACACCCAGAAAATACACGTGATTATATGCATCCTCCTAGTACAGATGTTCACGTTTTTAGACAATCGGGGCTTTGAACCAACAACCTCCTGCTCCAAAGTGCTGGCCCCACAGTAGAGTTCCAGGTCACTTCATTACCAGGTCATCTCATCATCCCACCTTGAAATGACTGTTGTTGACCCAGGAGCTGGCGACGCCGTCCACCATCCGGTCCAGCAGGGCCGGGTCCTGCTCCAGGGTCGGGAGCCTCTCCGGGTCCGACAGCAGCTCCGTGATCTCCGGGCCCGTCTGCAGCCGCTTCCCCAGGTCCTTCTGCAGCACTAGCTCCACGCAGTAATCCATCGTTACCTCCATTGTTGCTGATCTTTCAGTCCAAGCGGTCGGCGAAAAAGTCAAGAAGCCCTTCACAGGCGAACACTTCCACGGGGCCCCTGGCTTACACTTCAGACACCCCTAGACTGGGTGACGACGCGGGCCGCCTAGCGTGCTGCTCGCTGGTCCTGGAGGACACACTGGACCTCATCCTCCAGCGTCGCATGGGTCAACCGTCCAGAGGATGATCCACTCGTAGATATCAATAATCAGGCAAAGTTTACGATAAACTTGCAATGGATGGGTAGATAGCGGCGACCTTTGAAGTCTGCCTGTCTAAGTATTTGCATATCAAGCCAAAGTCCCCACGAGATGTGTGCTGGGCTTTGTGACGTCACTCGCTACCTTATGAAGGGCTGATGTCGGATTCCGTGTGTCTGGTTTACTGTTATAAACACACGAGAGACGTCCCTGTGGTGACACACAAGGCGGCAGGCTAGCGGACTAGCAGTGCAACACCCGGCGCTACCGTTAGCTAGCACGGCATGCTATTAAAAAAAAAACACAAAAAGAAAAAACACAATCCACGTTGAGCGATAGTGGGCTATCTGGGTTTAGTTTCCCGTCGGCAGATACCGTTAGCTTTCCACTTAGCCTGTTGTGGGCTCACCTGCGATCGGCGGCGGGTTTGCTGTTCCCAAGCGGGATCACAGCCTGCATGATAAACAGCTCCGGATCACAGAAACCCAGAGCTCGGTCCGTCCCGTAGGAGTCACAGCGGCGCTGGTGCTTGTGGCTGAAACCCAGCATTAACCTCACTTTGGGCCACTTTTTAGCTTCTGCAATAGGGAGTCGTTAGTTGTTCGATTTTTTTTTTGGGGGGGGGCACCGTAAAGGCGACTGTGCTCAGGACTTTATAACTTTTCCATATTGAGGACTAAAAGTCATTCAAAAGAAAAAAACATGACTAAGAATTTGCCACAATGAACCGAGATGTCCCATTCAACACGCCGTAGGATTCGTTTTACTGCTTGCAAAATAGCGACACCTACTGGGGACAGCAATTAAAAACACTGGTCAAATAGTGACAACTGGTGGGGAAATACTAGATAAACATTGGTAGAACAGCGACACCCGCTGGATAAACACCAGATAAATACTGGTAAAATAGAGACAACTGGTGGGGAATCTCCAGATAAACACTGGTAGAACAGCGACACCAGTTGGACAAATACCAGATAAACATTCTACAGGTCTCTGACGGTCAGAGACATGCGGGGAACGGGTTGTCTATCGGTCACTTGCAGGTGTGCTATACACTAACTTTTAAAAGTGTACACAATCAAAGGTTCTTGTCTTCAGGATGACCTCAAGAGTGATTTATTTCATGGTGAACGGCCGATTGGAGCATGCAGAGTTCCGGACCGATTGCTCATCGACAGATGTCAAAGGTAGAAGACGGCTTCATTCTTTGAGGCTGCATATCGTTGATTTTAATTCAAACTTATTTTTTTTAATTTGGAATGACATTTTTATTCTCATTTGGTCGAAAACACAACATGCCAACATACTACTGTATTATAGCCTAATGTTTTTCAATACTTAATAAATACTTTCAATACTTAATAATTTCGCATATTCATGAATTTAATTGTCTGGAGTAAAACAGGCATTTTATCCTTAATTTCAATCAGCACAATGTGTCCTATCGAAGGACATGCGTTGTCCTTTAATTATTGCTTCCCAAGTCACTGGAGGTTTGGCTTCTTTATTTTGTACAAGTTACCCCAGGCTGTCCAAGGTCCAGCATGTGTCACTGACAGCTCCTCAGACTAGAGGGCTGCTCTAAGTGGGGTCAGCCACTATATGGCCAACTATCGATAAGCCTTATTAGTAACAGTTGGCACAGGGCCCAAGGCTTTTGGCTTTTTAGGTTTAAGGATTTTAAACAGAAAAACAGAAAGAAAAAGTATTGGAAGCGGATCTTTTACCCTTTGGCCTGAAATGTCACTAAGGTCTAGTTTATAGTGAAATCTTGTTGTTGTTTGATATAAAATAAAGAAAGAGGCCTAGGCTACATTTGAAGATTGATGCTTTAAAACACTGTTTTTTTAAGTACAAATACGTACGGATAATCTTTTATTCGTTTATCGTTTATTATCATGCCATTATTTTCTTGCTTTCTGAACTAACCAAAATAAAAACGGATGACAGCATTATTAAAAGCCATTACTGTTTCCGCCTTCCCCCCGTTATCAACTCGCGAGGTAATAGGCTCCGAGGCAAAGTGCGGCCTGATTATACTTTATTAGGGGTTGGACCTTAATAAAGATGTCCGCGGTCTTTGCTCCAGACCTGCTCCGAGCCGCGGCGGAAGCCGGCCCGCACGACATCCTGACGATGTACGACGCCGAGGGGAATGTGGTCAACATCTCCCCCCGCCTGACTGCCAATGACGTCAACACATGCTACAGACTGGAGGTGGTGGCGTCCGAGCTTCAGAGTGAGGCCCTTCCCACTCGCTCTCTCTCTCTCTATCTCTCCCGCCCTCTCCCATTCTCTCTCCCTCCCTTGCTCTCTTTTTCTCTCTTTGAACAGCCAATAGTGTGTATATTATTGTCAACATATTGCATTTAGCAGCACTGATAACTATATTGACAGAGGGCCGTCATTGATTCATAGAGTAGGGTTAGGGTATCTCTTGATGCATAGGCATATGATCAGTTAATCTGACTCACTGATGATTTGTACCTCATGTAGATCGGGGTTTAGCCGTGCCGACCGAGCTGCGCAACATGGACAACAGGTCAGTCCAGAATTAAGGAATCTCTCCCTTTTTTATTTATTTCCTGATTAAAACAATGACTTATTTGCATTGTCTACTAATTGACTGCTCTACAAAGTGAAGGAGTGAATCAATTTCTCACTCTCAAACTCGAGGGAAGTCATTTCCGTGTCAAGCATTTCTCAGAAGAACTACTCAATGCCAGCTTCAAATCCCCAGGCTGGAAAACGTGGAAACAAAGGTGCTTGAAGATACTGGGAAAACCACAGATCTCAAGAGCCAAGTGGAGTCTTTCAAGAGGAAGCTAGAGGTTGGCCACGCACGTCCACGCACACACACACACACACACACACACACACACACACACACACACACACACACACACACACACACACACACACACACACACACACGGGGAACCCTGTATTTTTCATGGCATCACATCGGATGTGTTTAGTGCACATAATTTTTTTTGAATGAGCAGGGGTTCATTATGATACATAACTATCTATCTTAAAACATTGATTCATTTGTGCCACCATTTTAATATATTCTATATATTGTAGTAGCAGTGGCAGACAGTAGCAGTAGCAGTAACAGAAACAGTAGCAGTGGCAGTAGCAGTAGCAGTATTAGTAGCAGTAACAGTAGCAGTAGCAGTATTAGTAGCAGTAACAGTAGCAGTGGCAGTAACAGTAACAATAGCAGTAGCAGTATCAGTATCAGTAACATTAGCAGTATAAGTGGCAGTAGCAGTATTAGTAGAAGTAGCAGTAACAGTAGCAGTATTAGTAGAAGTAGCAGTAGCAGTATTAGTAGCAGTAACAGTAGCAGTATCAGTAACATTAGCAGTTTTAGTAGCAGTAGCAGTATTAGTAGCAGTAACAGTAGCATTAGCAGTGACAATAGCAGTAGCAGTAGCAGTAACAGTATTAGTAGCAGCAGCAGTAACAGTAGCAGTAGCATTAGCAGTAGCAGTAGCAGTGGCAGTAGCAGTATTAGTAGCAGTAGCATTAGCAGTAGCAGTAGCAGTGGCAGTAGCAGTAGCAGTAACAGTAGCAGTAGCATTAGCAGTAGCAGTAGCAGTGGCAGTAGCAGTATTAGTAGCAGTAGCAGTATTAGTAGCAGTAGCAGTAGCAGTAGCAGTAACAGTAGCAGTAGCAGTGGCAGTAGCAGTATTAGTAGCAGTAACAGTAGCAGTAGCAGTAGCAGTAACAGTAGCAGTAGCAGAGTGACAATGTCCTCCTTGACCCCCCTGCGGCCGGCAGAACGTGGAGCACCTGAGCTGGATCGGTCTCTTCAAGGGGCAGGAGAGGCCTCAGCGCCGGGCCAGCCAGGGGCGCCGGCCCGTGCAGGACGAGCAGGCCCAGGTCCGCCGGACGTTCCGCCACATGAGGTGACCTGGTCTCTGGGGCCGGCAGTGGGCTCACAGTGGGGGACGGGCATGTGGGATGCAGGGCCCCAAAACCACATTAGAACCATGCCTGGGAATCAACTCTCAAGCAGTTTGGAATGAATTTGGAATGAGTTTTGAGGGAATTCTGGGGGAACTCTGGATGCATTTTAGAATCATTCTCATAAATATGCGGCCTGTTAAGCCCTTTGAGACTGTTTTTTTAATTGAAATTGTGATATCATTTCCCTTTTTTTATTTGTTGTTATTAAAGTATTGTCAATGCAAATGATAGACCCTATTTATTCAGATTTTGGCCTGAATGTTATATTGTCAATAATATTCTCTGAAATGCGTTATTTATTGTTCTGCTAGATATCATTGTTTCTCCAGTATAGCATTTTGCTTTATGCATTTCGGGGCAAAGAATCCCTAACTATGTCAGACAATAACCAAACCTCTTGTTACTTGTGTTTGGATGTAGCTCCCTGCATGTGAATGATAAAGTGAGGGAATACCTAAAGACCCCCCTCTTTGACAACTGGTAAGACACAAACACACACACACACACACACACACACACACACACACACACACACACACACACACACACACACTCGATACTTTACATCTGAAGTATAAGAATTTGATAAGAATCATAATATACTAGATGCAAATATTATTAACTAGATGCAATTTATAAAAAAATAAAATGTATTCAGTTAAGAGACGCTTTTATCCAGTCCAAGCACGGCCATTTTATAGTCGGCATTTCGCCTTGGCATTGCTCACGCGCAGTTTGGGTGAACTGCCTAGGTAAACGACACGCAACAAATCGCAGTATTGACCCCAGCGTGACGCCTGTGAGTGATGCACCAGCTCACACCGTTTATCCTTAGACTTTTGAGCTTGTACATCAGAATGCATCACAGGATTTTCTTTTTGCCATTTTGAGAAGATTGTTGTATCTTCATTTTGAGAAGATAGTCAAGATAGTTGTAGAACTGTAACATCCTAAATCAACCTGAATATACCGTCACCTAGGCTAATTCTAGGCTTTGTTTGGCCACGTCTCGCATGAGAAACCCTGCGGTTGTTTCAAACACAGCAATGTCTCCACTTATGACAAATCCATCACAATTAACAACTAAACAATGACGAAAACCGACACGCCCTTAAAACGAGTGTTTTAACTGTTATACAAGGTTTAAACCTGTAGGGGGCAGCAAACTAACACCATAGGTGTGTGGGGGCGGGGTGTCCTCAGGCAATGGGAGGAGGCCGAGATGCTGGTGCTGCTGCAGGTGATGTACACTGACCTGGACTTCGTCACCGCCTTCCACATCGAGGTGGACGTGCTCCAGAACTTCCTGTTTGAAGTCTACCGCCACTACAACAACATCCCCTTCCACAACTTCCAGCACTGCTTCTGCGTAACTCAAATGGTATCAAACCTGCCGACGCCCCCTTGTGGTTCCCTTGGTCCCTCGTAGACATGCTGGCATCTAACACACACACACACACACACACACACACACACACACACACACACACACACACACACACACACACACACACACACACACACACACACACACACACACACAGGTCTGAACGAGGTCTCCTGTGGTGGCAGATGTACGGGCTGATCTGGCTGACGGACCTCAGGAGTGAACTGGAGAGAATCGACCTGTTCGTCATGCTGACGTCGGCTCTCTGCCACGACCTGGACCACCCCGGCTACAACAACGTCTACCAGGTCTGTGCCCCGTCCCCCCAAACCCGGGCTACTGAAGTCTGGTGATCCGTTTTACCCTCTGCTATGGTCTTCTGTTGAGTCTCCATGGGAGGGTTTGGTGGGGAACAGAGTTGTCCCAGTTACTGTCTCCAAGGGTTTCACAGGCCAACTGTGATGAACCCCTAACCCCCTACGGAGCAGGGAAAAGCTCCCTTGATTATTGAACAGGAAATCTTGGTTTGATTTGATTTGATTTATTTGGACATATCCAAGGGATAAAAGAAAAACATGACAAAGTGCAAGCACTTATTTCCATCATGGTCCCTGATGTTACAAGACAGGACATATAAAACCAAACATTAAACATAAAAGAAAATAGACTATGAGAGGCTAAACATGTAAAAGAATCTTCCCTAACCCTTACTTTCTGTATTAAAGTGCAAAATGCATACATAGACAAACACCAACAGACAACAACTCACATGGCGGAAGACATGTTAGTGTCACTAGGGATTTAAATTCACCATGAGCCAGGATTTTTACCTTTTTTCTGAAACAATGATAGTTGTCTATGCTCTTAATTTCCAAAGGTAATTTATTCCAGTTCACCACACCAGAGAGAGTACACTTACCAACATTTTACTCACAGTAGACAAAAAACACACGTATGTGATGAAATCAGGTGTAATAAACTGGAAAGGCTACATCACATGGTACACATCATGTTGTAGGCATAACCAATCTATTCCAGATGTGATTAACGTTGGATATCTCCTTAAATGTACTAGATCAACGCCCAGACGGATCTGGCTCTGCGCTACAACGACATCTCGCCGCTTGAGAACCACCACTGTGCCGTGGCCTTCGCCATCCTGGCCAAGGTATCCGCCATGTTTATCCCCTCAGAGCACTCACGGGATCGCTGTCATTGACGGCCGCTTACCCGCCATTTTTGCTTGACGAACACAGAGATTGTGACATCTGTCAGCAACACGCAAGCTCTGTGTTCGCCAATCTACTTATTGAGTCTTAAAAACAAAATGGCATCGACGGGTGATCTACTGACGGTATTGTGTGTATAAAATGTCATTTTTAATAAACAATCTGTACACTTACAAAGTTCTCAATGCCTCGTTTTATATGTTAAGACCCTTATTATACTACCAAAGAAGTGTCGGGCTACTTTTAGCCTTTAAAGTGGTTTAAAGTTTTTACCATAACAAATGCCCCCATCGTTCCAAGTTTATAGCGTTTTGATAGAATCGGCTAAAAACAGCCAACTGAAGAAAGCGTCTATATACAGTTTTTGTGCTCCAAAACGAACGTTTCAACTCATTATCATACAAAACATATCCAAAATCCATTTTACACCGGAATTACCCTTTAAAGTGAACACGTCCTGAATAGAAACGCATAGGAAATGCATATTCCTGGAACACATAATTCTGTAATGCTGATTAAATATAAAGCATGTATTCTTTACCTGTAACATTAAACTTCTTACTCATAACAAAACAATTATGTTTGGCCGATAATGCGTAATTTAAACGGCAATTCAAGCATTAAAACTATAAAGCTATGCAAAAGTCGGAGTACTCCCCCAATCCTGACTTTAACGTAGACATATCTAAAGATTCTATTACAGACATAGTAGCACACTACCTGATTTGTGTGTTTTGACGAGACTGCAAACTCTGTTACTTTGTCTGTCATTCTTTGACAGCAGTGGTGTAAATGCTGAATAAAAATGCTCTTCTGTTACAGCCTGAGTGCAACATCCTGAAGAGTCTCACAGGCAATCAGTACAAACATATTCGAGCAGGAATGATCAAGTAAGGAATGACTGTGTGACTTTGCATTGCTACACAACCTCATTTATTCTAAGTGTTATTACTTTTCTGCATTGACTTTGTTTTGCTGATATTGTGTTTTGATTGAGTCTCATGAGTTCCATGTCAGTGTCTGACTACCGGCCCATTGCTACGGAGCCAAGTTCATGAGAACCATGAACCCCAATCAAAACCCATTGTAATCCAAACAGAGTGCTCATTCTGTTGTTCTAACTGTCCCCAGGTGTATTCTAGCCACGGACATGGCACGACATAACGAGATACTCAACAAGTTCAAAGCCACGCTGCCTGCGTTTGACTTCAAGACAGAAGGTCATAAGGAAGTGGTGAGGAGGATGTCGCTCAGACTCCTTGTTCTTCTTTTTCATTTCCTCTCTTTAATTTCTGCAACAATCACACCAGTGTGTGATTTATTATACACTGCTTAGTAGTTTGGAGGGTGACGGTGCAATGACTTGCATGTTCATCGAAATGTAGGACAGTTTTGCTGCTTTTATCTGATCTTGAAAAAGTGCTGCAATTAATTTCGAACAATAATACAAACATAACTAATATTGCTTTCTTTTTTTGAAATCAAATTATTAAAGAAAATATATTTAACATTTTATAATCACAATGTATCATTTACTATGATATAATCACTCTATATTATAATACCATAATAAAAAAATATAATAATTGAATCACAATATCAGGCAGAAAAATCATTAAGGTAATTAGCAATATTAAATTCCTAAGCGTGCAGCCCGGTTACTGAGCTGTGGACTGTGTCTCTCAGCTGATGAAGATCATGGTGAAGGTGAGCGACATCTCCAACGAGGCCAGGCCCATGGCCGTCGCCGAGCCCTGGCTGGACTGTCTTTTGCAGGAGTTCTTCAACCAGGTGAGCTTCACATCACTTCACAGCTCGTTCGTTAGCACGTAATTAGCCTTTAAAGGAAATACCATCCCTGTTTGAGCTATAGGCCCCGCCCAATATCAACGCATTCTTGCCACTGGTGCTCTGGACCGTCATACGAAATGTGCTTTCGGTCTGGTCACCGGACCGAGGCAATAGGGTATCCATGTCGACGAACATCAGAAATCTGATGGCGGGAATAATCAAAATAAATCACGACCGACTTGATTTGAACACACACAGCATTCCCACACACAGCATCCCCACACACAGAATTACCACACACAGCATTCACACACACAGCATTCACACACACAGCATTCTCACACACAGCATTCACACACTAAGCCTTCACACACACAGCATTCTCACACACATCATTCACACACACAGCATTCACACACACAGCATTCATACACACATCAAGCTTTTCCACGCGATCATGTCTCCGCACAAGACCTTTCTCCGCCATCCGGTTACTTTGTTCCAACAACCTCGCCCGACCTGTCTTCCTGTGGGACGACTGCGGCCCCCACTTCAGTGTTTCCACTTTTGTTTCCAGAGCGACTCTGAGAAGCTGAAGGGTCTCCCGGTGACTCCCTTCATGGACCGGGATAAAGTGTCCAAGCCCTCCTCCCAGACTGGCTTCATTCGCTTCGTGCTTCTTCCTCTCTTCACAGAGCTCACCAAGCTCTTCCCCTGCCTGGAGGTATACCCCACGCCTTTCCAAAGATTCTCCTAACCCCGGCACACACTCTGCTTCTCTCTCATTCCTCTACAGTAGCACCTACCTCTCTCTAATAGGAACACCTCATAGGCTGTTTCAAAGTGGCGAACAAGGTTAACATTTCCCCTCCAAACCACAAAAGACTGTTTGTAGTTTGTTAGTTAGCAGTAGTTGTGGATGTATGCCCTCCTCTATACACAGTTACTAGTTTGAGTGACGTAGTGTGGTCTAACAGTGCTTTTTATGATATTTTTTGAGGAAGGCCACGGCCATCTTGTCAGCTGTTATTGAGTTAAATGCGCTGTGAGAATATTGTTGTTGTTTGTTTCTTGTTTCTTGTTGAATTGAAACTGCCTCTGGATGACACTGTTTCGATTTACAACCGCTCCCGGCTCAGTCTCTTTCCCGATTGGTTCAGGGAATCCATCATTCCTGTCAATCAAAAGGTTATCAAATGCAATTCACAAAGAAATGTAGGGAGGGAGGGAGTGGAGAGGGAGGAATTTTAGGAATTTTGTTCTCTCTCTTTACAGCTCTTGAATGTCAACTACTGCAGCTTTAATCATTCACCGGCTGGCTTTAACATTGTTCCCTAGCAACATATCTTGGAGCCCGTGCGGAAGGCCCTGGACTACTACACAGACCTGGAGAAGGAAGCCCAGGCAGAAGCAGGCTGCGCCAAGCCATGATGAGGGCAGACCAGACCTCACACACAGATACACACACACACACACACAAACATAGACACAGTAACAAAGAAACACACACACACACACAAACCCAAACAGACACACACACACACACACACACACACACACACATACACACACACATACACACACACACACACACACACACACACAAACATAGACACAGTAACAAAGAAACACACACACACACACACAAACCCAAACATAGACACAGTAACAAAGACACACACACACACACACACACACACACACACACACACACACACACACACACACACACTTACACGTTGACCCCCTCCGGATGAAGGCCCTGTTTGAGTAGCTGTCCTCAAGTTATCAAGTGGCTAACATTTGAGAAAAACTACTAGAATCATAGTACGTTTTAGTTTCACACTAGAATCCTTGCACTGCCCGACCATACCCCCTTCACCTACTAGGTCTGAAATGAGATTGATGAGGGCTGTCATCTGTCAAACCTTACCTTGCAGCCGATTGGATGAGCTTCAGCGGGCTGGGCTGGGGCTGGGGTTGCTCATTGGCCGACAGAATTGGATGGAGGCCGAGCTGCCCGTGCTGGCTGCCTCCAGGGTAGCATCTCGAGGTCAGACCGGAGGGGAGCTTGTCAGATTCAGACTGGCTTCCGATTCACCTCACAAAAGACAACAGACCCCCTCTTAGTAAGCCATGATCAACTGAGCACATCATTACTGATTTATTTGTGGAATTGATTGATCGATTGATTTGTTTTGATATTCAAACTGTATGTGTCTAGTCACAAGTCCTTTTTGATACAGAAATCCTGCAATATTGCTGTAAAGTAGATCCGGCATTATGCTGGCGTTTCTTTTATTTACATTGGTCAAATAATAATAATGAATCCAATCAAGGCTTGAATTGAAATGACACGAGTCTTCAATGTCTTAAATTATTGCTTTTGGCAAATATGAGTTGGATTCTTTGTATTTTTAAATAAGTATGATTTCTCTTTATACTGTAAGCCATAGGTAAATATATTTGTTAAATAATTGTACCACTTGAATTGTTTATTATTTATATTCTTTTAATTAAAAAAGGTTGGCTAATTGTTTTTTAACTGTGTTCTACGGGAATAAATAAAGATCAAGAATGCAGAATAAAAATATTTTTCATTGTTAACCAGTGTTCTTAAAATGTCAACATTATTGCCACTTTGATGTTAACATGACATTCTTGCTTAATCACCTATTCTTTGTGCCATTCTGTAACTACAACACCACACACACACACACACACACACACACACACACACACACACACACACACAGTAAACAAAGCAAGTTCAAGTCCCTGTGGTCAACAATATATCAGTCTCATCAGTCTCCTTCTCGGCCGTGGTACCAGTGGCACCCATTGCTGCACTCTGCTGTCTGACAGGAGTCTCACCGGTTCTCCGCCTGAAGCACTGTAGTTCCACTCCCTGCACATTGTCCTGTTCCGGCATCGGTGGTCCTGCTTTAAAACAGGCAAGCTCAGTAAAGCCCCGAATAAGTCAGGTGTTCAACCCCTGACAGAACTGCATAACATTCATTCTGCACCCCATAGTGTAAAGCAGGGCTATTCAACTTCAATAGCAAGTGGGCCAAATATGAAAATCACTGGGGGTTCGTGGGCCGCACAGAATATTTGTAAACTAATGGCTAAAAAATAACTCTTGATAATAGAGAACGAATGACACATACAGTATCCACTTTTTCCCCCACTTTAATACTTTCACAAAAGGGCTTTTATAACCAAGGTCCATATTTATATGAATGCTACATTCAAGATTAACAAAGCAAAGCCATCTGACCATAGATGGGACTGTTCACAACATAGATAGAGATAAACAATTTCAAACATAGCAGTCCATACTCACAGTTAAAATTTGAGCTGGACAGTAAAACAGACAAAATAATGAACATAAAACTGAACTGTTTTCACAGAGACTGATAGTTTTTTAACATGTTTTGACCAAAAGTTCTCCCTCAGACTGCAAGTTTTTAACACAAAGTAATTGCACATTCATCATTTAAAGGAGACATATTATGCCACCAGGTGTGAGTGTGATTAGCCTTACAAGCCATTTCGAAAATCTGCCCCATGTGACATCACTAGGGGGCGTGTCCACCTAGATCCGTGCTGGATAGATCAGTCTACCAGCCTACCCAGTGGACTGAAGTAAATGTTGCTCATCTATCCAGCACAGATCTAGTTGGACACGCCCCCTAGTGATGTCACATGGGGCAGATTTTAGAAACGGCTTGTAAGGCTAATCACACTCACACCTGGTGGTATAATATGTCCCCTTTAAGTCTGAGAGATGCTGTCATAGAAGACATTACCATTAGCATCACACTGCTGTCATTCTGAGCCTTTTCAGGTTAATGTGAAAAATTGCACTGCCTTGACCTTGCTATTTCAACATAGTTTGGCTCATATGTAGTCAGGGCAATCCTCAGACACTCGTGCAACTTTTCATTGGTCATGGAGCAACGTGCCCTTGTTTTTATGGCATTCATATGTGAAAAACTTGACTCGCATGTATAAGTGGACCCAAACATTGTCAGTATTAGCAAGGCCACTTTCCTCATTGTGGGGTACTGGTATTGGTTCACATGGTTAGACCAAAAGCTCTCTGCACCCTCAGACTGCAAGTACTGTTTTGAAGCAAAGGAGGATTGCACATCAACCATTTCCAACTGAAAGATGCTCTCATCAATAGAAGACATTACCTCTTTTACTTTTGCACAAAAGTCTGCCTCAGGTTTGATAGAAAAGGGGTCACGAGCAAAGTGCAATACCTCAATGGGAATGTTGAACCCTTTGAATCTCTCAGTAAAGTTCTCAGTCAGTTTTGTCATGAAATCTGTCATGACGGGCGTTATCCGTGCCTCCGGTGCTGTGTTCATGAATCCACGCAGTCTTGGAAAGTGCAGCAGTCCTGTTGCTGATAAGTCTGTTGTGAAAATGGTTAGCTTTGTTTTGAAAGCACAAAGCTTCTCAACCAAATCAGCAATAGACTTTTCTCGTCCCTGCAGTTCAAGATTCAGGGTGTTCAAGTGTTTGAAAATGTCACACAGAAAGTACACTTCTGCCATGAACTGTTCATCCAGCATGCGCTCCAGGAGGTTTGCTGCCCGTTTGTGTTTACACACGCGAAGGAAAGACACAATCTCCTGGTGGAGCTCACAGAAACGGTCCAAAACATTCCCCTTGCTAAGCCACCTGACATCGTTATGAACAAGCAAGTCCTTGTGTTCCGCAAACATGTCGGCAAGCATCATACGGAAAAGGCGGTGTTGTAGGCTGGAGGTTGAGCGGATGAAATTCACAATATTCATGACAGTGTCCATGGTGTTTTTCAGATCACCGCTCAACTTTGCACACAACACAGACTGATGAACAATGCAGTGTAAAAACTGCATGTGTGGAGCTATGGTTGATAGCCTCGCTGTCAGCCCTTGTAATCTACCAATCATTGCTGGAGCGCCATCGGTGACCAAAAGGCAAACTTTCTGTAAATCCAGTTCACGCTCGTCAAAAAATGCGACAATCTTTTGAAATATCGCCTCACCTGTGGTGTGTCCCTCCATCGGAATAAGCCCCACAAGTTCTTCTCTAAAGCGCACTCCATCATGAAATCTGACATAAATGCATAGCTGAGCCATGTCAGTACAGTCGGTTGATTCATCCACAGCGATGCTCATAACATCAGTTTTTTTTAGGTTATCCAAAAGCTGCCTTGATACATCCTTTGCGAGTAATTCCACTCTGCGAAGAGTTGATGTATCCGAGAGAGGCACTTTTTTAATGGATGAGGTGACGCTTTCCCGCACTTTTTCATCAACAACCACTTCGTCAATGACAGCCAGCATACAATCTTTAACCGTCTCCGCCTCGGTAAAAGGTCTCTTCTGTCTGGTTAGTGTCCAGGCTACACGAAGGGATGCTATCATAGCCCTCTCCTGCTCCGTGCAAAAGCGACCAAGGGCGGCCTGACCGTGTTGAAATGATGTTAGCAGACACTGTATTTTGCTTCGCCGTTCATCCGAGCCCTCCGGGAAACGAGCCGAAAACGAGCCGTGGTTTGACTTGTAGTGCCGCTTCAAGTTGTATTCTTTCATCACAGACATGCATTCGTTGCACAGTAAACAGACCGGTTTCGTACTGGTCACGGCAGGCAAAATAAATAAATATTTGTCCGTCCATTCGCTCTGGAACTGGCGGTTTTCCGAGTCAATTTTCCGTTTCTTCGGTTTAGAGAGCGCCATGCTGGTGCCGAACCCTGTCACCCATGAGCTCAGGCAACTGCAGAGCAGCGCGGCAACTGCAGAGCAGCGCGGCAACTGCAGAGCAGCGCGGCAACTGCAGAGCAGCGCTGTGATTGGTGCGATTGGCTGCATTTGGCTGCATGATTGGCTACGCATCACACGCCTAGTTCACGTGCGTGACATAGATATTTATGAGTTAGATCCGGTTAGATCCAGATCAGAGCCGTTGTTGATGTAATAATTTTAAGAAAATTAGAAAAAAATAATAATAATTAAATATTTTAATTTTTAAATTTTTTTTTTTTTATATTTTGTAATAATTTTCATCACTGTTATTTACTGGCAGTCTCGCGGGCCAGAAAATTTTTCAAACGGGCCGTATCCGGCCCGCGGGCCGCTAGTCGAATAGGCCTGGTGTAAAGGATCGCACAAATTCATGATCCGTACAGCTCTATTTATTACTCACTGCGTCGTTATTTGACAGACTTTTCAGGTCCATTGTGTATATAGTGTTATTATTATACAAGAAAAATTATCTAATCTTCTTATCTTATCTTATCTTATCTAATAGGCCGACAGGTACATTCAAATGCTGTAGGCAGGGACGGCTGGTATCAATGGGCTAGTGGGGCTAAGCCCTCCCTATCTTTTAGAATAAACATGAGAACACTATTAAATTAATGAAAATATTAAAAGATAATAATTACTACAACTTAGAATTGGTTGATTTTGGTGCAACGGAGAAGCAACAGCACCAAATAATCACAAAAACGCAGGAGATACATAGAGATAAATTGTGTGGGTTTAGAAAAGTCAGCCCAGACGATTTGTCTGGGCTGATTTTTCTAAGCCAACGCTTAAGAAAATCAGCATCCAATCGGTGTCGTCCAATCGTGATTGACAGGTGTTATGACATACCCCCTTGATTTAGAGACCATTTGGGCTAAATTAATATAGCCCAGACCAACAGTGGCAGTGACTCTCACTGGTGACGGTCCCTGTAAGAGGCGGGAGAAAAAAGTGAAAAAAAACCTGACCACAATGGCGAGCGCTAATTTACCTAACGAAGTGGACTATCTACTGACTCATCCGTTTTCGTTGATGTCTTTAGAAGGAAAAAAAGAAATTAAAAGACTGGGGGCACATCGGCGAAACGATGTTCAGATAAGACTAAAGGACACGCGACAAAATCGTTCATTTTGCACCTCTTGGTTCGAAAGGAAAGACTGGCTAACGGCTAGCTTAGCTAGGAGCGCTCTCTTCCGTTTCCCTTGCGTGCTGTTCGGAGGAGACACAGCTTGGACCCAACAAGGGGTTGAGGATTAAAAACATGTGTCCTGTAAAGTAAAGAAACACGAATGCAGTGCAACTCACATTGGAAACTGTGAAGCTTTCAATGTTGGGCAATGTAAATATTGCCTGTCAGCTGGATGACGGCCACCGCATCTCCATACACAGAGACGCAACGAGCAGGTAAAGAAAAAAAGACATTCGCTGTCACGGATTGTGGACTGTATTAGGTTCTGTGGGGCACACGAGCTAGCTCTCAGGGGCTCTGAGGAACCGGCAACTTCACTCCAGCGGGCCGTGTTTTTGGACCTCGTTGACCAGTTCTCTTTTTTTAAAGACAGCCAGTTAGCAGATCACCTGTCAAACGCACATGTTGCCAAGTACACGTCTAAGACTAGCCCAAACGAGTTGCAACCCCTGTGTCATCGGCAGAGTCAAGAGAGGTGCTCCAGTACACTGAAGAGGATCGAAACATTTCTCCGAAGTGCCACGGGACAAGATGGGCTTAACGCCCTAGCGATGCTGTCTGTTGAGCGGGACCTCATCCAATCACCGGACCTCAATGACATGGTGATTAACCTGGTTGCGACTCAGAAAGGCCGTCGATGTGAGCTTCTCTTCAAATAAGGTAGACCCAAGCTGCCCTGATATTGATTGCATTCGGGACATGATGCTTGCTTCATAATGTTTGTGATAAAAAACAGTGCAGTTGGCAGTCGTTACAGTGCGAACACGTTTTGTTTGTTTGTGTGTGTGTGTGTGTGTGTGTGTGTGTGTGTGTGTGTGCGTGTGTGTGTGTGTGTGTGAGAAACCTTTGCCATCAGAACATGTTTGTAGCCTACTTATCTAATTGTTTATAGAGCATTATTAATTGCTGTAACTTGGTGCTGTATCTCTGGACTGTACCTGAGATTTTGGAAAATCATTTCGTTTCTCCATTGCCTGCTGTCTCCCTGCATTCTATTTGTTGTGATTCGAGGCCTGATATTGAATTTATTCGGGACATGATGCTTGCTTCATGTTTGTGATAAAAACAGTGCAGTTGGCAGTCGTTACAGTGCGAACACGTGTAATTTCTAACACTCTGTCTCTGTCTCTCTGTCTCTCACTCTCTCTGTCCCCCACCCCCCCCTTCCCGTGAGGATGGACACTGGGTTACAGCGGCCCTCACAACCCCACACCCCCACCCCACCCCTTTCAAGTGTAGATTGTATATAGTTCTCTGCAAACCCATGGTGGCATCATGCCTTCAGTGTGTATATTGTATATAGTTCTCTGCAAACCTATGGTGGCATCATGCCTTCAGTGTGTATATTGTATATAGTTCTCTGCAAACCTATGGTGGCATCATGCCTTCAGTGTGTATATTGTATATAGTTCTCTGCAAACCTATGGTGGCATCATGCCTTCAGTGTGTCTTCAACAACCACGCATAAAAGGTTGCACATATTATATTGATATTTTATCGTATTTGTCTACATGCATACTTGACTGTAGATAGATTTATGAGTGAAGTTACCAACACAATAGGTTGGCCGTAACTCACCCATTTTAGAATCACATTCTCTCTTGTGTATAATTCCCAATTATTATTGATGTATTTGCACTTTTAATCTTGCTGAATTCTACAAGGCAAATCAATTAAGTTAAAACTTAGTTCCCTGGCTCCATTCGTCTTTGTAAGGAAATGTTCTCTTTTGTCTTTATTATTTTGTCAGAATGCACCAGAATGCTTTGTTTGTATGTGAAAATCACCAAAAAATCTTCAGGGGAAGGATGCCCCAGTCCCCCTACAGGGGGTTTGGTTTACAAACTTTTAGCCCCCCCTAAAATAAATTTCACCAGCCGCCGCTGGCTGTAGGGATTGCATTTTAAGTCGTGAGTGAGTATGAAATTGGTAACCATCTAGCTTACCATCCTGCAAAGACAGCTACATGCCCGTGTGCTGAAAATCGACATGAAGAAAATTAACACCTTTTAGTATGCTGACAATTATTTAATTTAGGTTTTTGCTCAACGATCTTGTGTGAACTTACGTGGATTTCTTCTGCGTTTCCAATAACGACATAGCAAAAGTGCCACCACTGCAACACCTGCCAGGAATACCACTTTTACGATTATATGGTTGCGCAGTGAAGTATCGATAGGTTCACCTTGAAAAACACATTGACACCAGAATGAACGTAAGTTAGTGAAAAAGCAGCCTATATCGTTACAATTACTATTTGTTGTTCGGGAATGCTCTGCTTGACATGACGGGCACTTCAGTTTAAATTCAATGTTCTCAAATGACTGAAAGACATGACAAACAGTCAGGTCTTTTCTTTACCGCCACCAACTTCGAGAAAGCTACCACTATAAGTCTACCACTATAATCCCTATCTGCCTGTGTCCCTAAATGACATTCACCTTTGGGATGCTCACAGACCATCTTCTTGTCAGAGGAAACGCCCCCCAAAGAGCATCTGATGAGTCGCATTGATCTGTTTGAACAGTTGAAGAAAGCAGTACTAGAGATGTTGAACAGCAAAGAATTCTTTCATGCTTAAATATGTTCTTCCATTGAAGCTCAAGGACACCATAAACATTCCATGATATTTCGCTTTCTGGATAGACTGCAATGGCAGTACATGTAAGGAAGGCATTGGAGACGTCAACAGCGCTCTCAGGGTTGTGGTGCTCTAGTGTGACTGCATCGGGGGTTGCTAGAGAAAAGGGAAAACAGGAGAAGTTCATTACAGAAGATACCAGGAGATAACTCGCGCAAATGTGCTGGGCGAATCTTTGTTACTTTTTCATGTTTGACTTTCATGAAAAAGAGTTTACAGCAGTTCTGTGTAATAAATGTTTGATAAAAGTGTAAAAAATAACACATAATTGATGTATACCGCCTTAATGGCTGTATAATAGTGAAACAAACTGAAAATAACCTTCATGGTTTATAGAAACACTGGAGAAAGTTACATGCTTTAGACATAAAATATATAATACCATTTAAGAGTTCATCTGCCCACATTTATGCATTTCACAACAAACTGATTGGAGTGGTTGAATGTAATAGATATTATATATTTATGTTAACAGTGTTCTTGTTGAGAGTGGGAATGAGTGAACGGAGGCCTACGCCTATGTTTAGCGTTGTTATGGTGTCTTCGGCTTTTCCTCCGCCGACCCCATGGTTTATGATACATTTATATGTCCCTTCATCTAAGACAGTTAGATTCCGAAAGGTTACAGTTGTATCCACATGGTTCAAGTAGGTGTCAGGTCGAAGGGTTTCAGTCTTCTTCGTCGGATCATGATATCCAATTATAACCTTTTTAAAATATGTGCCTCCTTGAAAGTAAATAGTCTTTATTTCCTTCTTCGTTGAGGTGCATTGAAATTCGACCGTCGCTCCGACCTCTCCAGAAAGAGTAAGGCCAGTACAACCTGAAAGAGAAAGGTTGCAACTTATTTAGAGAGAACGTCAAGTCTGAAACTAATGATCCAAATCTCTCCATAGCCTCAACATCACATTACTGCAACACGCAGACAGAACACCTCACCAACATGACCATGTTTTACCAAACAACTAGCTCTAGTATGTTTATATTTAGCTGCTCATATGGCAACGCTTGCTATAGTCAGCATTTTAATATATATCTAATTTTGTAAAACTCAAACAGACATTGAGATGGACCTTGGCCAACCATTTTAAGGGTAAGACAGGTAGACTATGTTATGTTGTGTCATCCTAAGGTATGAAAGTGTAACGGGTACAAAGACGCATGACGGACCCGGAAAAGGAAAGAGGCGGGAGTGAGAACGAGCGGGAAGGGGGAGCAGGAGATAGTGAAGGAACCCGGCGGTGTGCAATGCCAAGTATGGTGGTTGCAAGCATTTTTTTTTGTTTTGTTTTATTAGTTTATTAGTTATTATAAGTTAAGTCTAGTACGGTTGGACGTCAACTCGGTCTCTGAGAGCAGTGCGGCGGTTTTGAGCGTTCCGTTGCGGAGTGAGTCTGGACGTCAGTGAAAGCGACGGGGGAAAGAGGCTCTCCATGTGATTATTATGAGGAACGACGCTGTACGTGGTTGCCTAGAGCTGCTCGAAAGCTGGGTACGTGTCAGGAGAAGTTTGCCCTGCCAGCCATCGCACATCCCGAAGTGTGATCCCTGCTGCAAGATCTGTAATCCCTGCACCACACCTAACCAATTACACTGAAACTGAAGACACTCATACCGTGCGCAGCCCGAACAGAACTGTGACTCAACGAACTAACGCTGCGCCGGTACACACACACACACACACACACACACACACACACACACACACACACACACACACACACACACACACACACCACCCCCCCCCCACTGGAAGGGACATTGCACCGCTGTGCATTCCGTGCATATACCCCACACAACCACCCATTGAACTGAATTGTACAGTAGCGCTGGTTTACTCGAATAACTGTTCAGGACTGAAGAAAAAGTGTTTTTCTTGTCTGAGTGATATAATTGTTATTAATGTTATAATATAGATATAATTGGATTGAGATTGTGATTTGAACGTTAAATGCACATTTGGTGATTTAGCATGGAAATGGGTTTTATGTTTTCCCGGTTTAAATGTTACTGTTGATTGGAACAAATGTATGCATACTGTGTTGAATGCTGGCAAGTGTCTTTTGAGCTATTTCTCTGACACATAAGCTGTGTTTCATGTTGAGTAAACATCAGAGGTAAATCTCAGACATTTTCTATTTTATTTATTTTGTATTGGGCTACTTACCTGGGGGTAGGGGTGCTTCACCTGTTTAGCCGAATATTAGTAAAGAAGGGGGGTGGTGTCAGGTCGCAAACACTGCACACACTTTAGGCGGTCCCTCAGGACATCCTGAATCCTACATTACCCTGTCTAGTAGGCTACCGTTGATCTAAACGGCTAAACAGCGCACAACGTGTTCACTCACCTGGACATTGAAGCCATAGGCATTGGGTGTGGGGGACTTCGATCCTGTCCCACTTAGTCCTCTCCAGACTAAGAACTGTGTTACCCCTACAAGGCGGCGGCAATAATCCCGATCGTCATAAAAGGTTGCCTGATGTCTTGTTCCTGCACCTCTGTTAATCTTGATGCGTCTGCAATGTTGCAGAATGAGGAACTAAAGGCTGAAGGGTTTTGTAAATGTTGCCCTCGGACAGTGCATTAGATGTGTCCACATAAAACCTTTCGGTTTGGCTGCATACAAAGTCGATTAGGCTATTTATGTTTGGAATATTTTTTCCAGAATTTGCAAAGATTCTGGCAATTCTGATTAAATTATGAAATTATTACAGTCAGAACTCTTACAGCTGAAATATTTTCTTACCTTTGACAAAGAAGGGAAATCCCGGCAATATAGATAGCATCTCCATCTGGGAACAACATATGCATTACAAGTAATTAAGTTGAACTTAATTCTTAAACATGCAATAACAAATTTGTTGAGGTAGATAAATCAATTTTCAAAAACAGGTTTTGAAACCCATTTGGACATATAGCTTCTACATTGCCATTCTGCTCGTCATTAGATGTTCTCCATAGTCTAGGGCTAATGTTTTGATAGTTTTGGTAACGCACACACATACATTGTGTGTTTACGTGTTTTCCTCGCCTCCTTTACGTTGCTGAGTGCTTTCCGCTCAATGCGCCTCATGTATTATGCCGGAGCTCCCTGAACTCAGAGCATTTGAAGTGCCTGACACCGTTTGCCTTATTTTTCAATCGCCAATACGACGAATAGAGAGGCGTGAACCGCCGATGATGACTGACGGTTGCGTAGTCAAAAGACAACAGTCAAAAAAAGACAACAGTCAAAAAACGAAGCATCAAGCTGCTTTTGTTTTACTGGCGTCAATAAAAAAAAGCCAGTGTGGAGTTAGCCTGGCAAAACCTCCTCCTTAAGCAGCCTCACCTGCCAACTTCAGTCAGGCTGGGGTTGGGTGGGGCTGCACACCTGCTTTGCATTGAGGAATAAATGCACCAGACACCAGCACCACACACACTAGAGACTTCTTGGACATGGAGGCTTGGGACACCTGCTCCGTGGATCTCTGTGAAACAGGTGCCGTGTGTCCGGTTGGGAACCACAGCAGCACCATACCCCTGTATGTTTTTTAAGCATTGATGTCATTACTGCCTGCCTACCTTGCTACTAAACGTTGATGACAAACCTCATTTTATACTTCATACTAAGGCTGCTCGATTTTGGAAAAAATAAGAATCACGATTTTCTAGGTCAAGATTGAAATCACGATTCTTGAAACGATTCTTTGAGTTTGAAAAATGCATTTATTCGGCATTTCAGAAAAACACGGTATCTGAGATTTCAAAATTCTTAAACTACACAATACGCAAACTGTTCAAATAAGAAAATGGAAAAAGTTCAAATTGAAAATAATGTAGAAATAAATATGTATCCAGCTGTTGTGTAATTTCAATAAAACTTTCAATGAATATAAGAAATAGACGGAACAACTGAAATAAACTAGTAACTTTCTTGTTTTTAGTGCACTGACACATTTTTAATGTAACGTTTTTTGTAAACAACACTCAACAAATTGCATTCTGTAAAATGATACAGTAATGGCCTAAGGCTGGAAGGACCCGACCCATCATACTCAGAACTCACTGAAATGAACTTCTGAATCATTTTGGGTGAATATGGCACATACTTAAAGGTTTTTTGCCAGAAACACCAGCCTGTTTACATGATCAGGCTTCAGAGATGAGCGCAAGCAGGAAACAATATTTCCACTAGTGCTAAAGACTCGCTCTGAAGAGGAACTTTTGGCAGGAATACACAAATATTTCCTGGCCAATTTTGAAAGATGTGGGAACATCATTTGGGTATCTCTCCACCACGTCAGAGGGTCCTCCTCAGGATCTAGTGTCTCCATCTGGAAGTAAGACTGGATCTCAAGAGCAATGGCTTGGTCCTGTTGTGGAGGAGTGGTGGTCCCTGCAGCCTTGTCTGTGGTGACCTTGAAGAAGCTGCCCAGGCCCTTCTTCCTCTTCTTGCAAGCACCAGCATCCTCTGTATCAGCAGGCCTAGCTGCTGTTTCAAGAGGGGCTTCCTAGAAGCAAAAAAAGAAAATAGGAAACAGTTGTGGTGTTAATATCAGAATATTTGCTTCCAATGCATGCACTTAATCTGTTCTTATTATTGTTATTATTACTATTATCATTATCATTACCCTGACACTGGCAGTCATCAAGTCCTTCATCTCCACTTTCAGTCGGACTACAATGGATTCACGGAGGTCTTCATCAACATATTTTAATTTGAACCTTGGGTCCAGGGCAGACGCCATGTCAAGTAGCTCTTGTGTTGCATGGTCACTGTATTTGTCATTGAGATACTCCAGTATCTTGTGTTTGATGGTTTTGGCAAGTTCCTTCCCTGCTGGTCTTCCAAGATTGAATTGTTGAAGAGGTGAAGGGTTGGTTTCACAAAAGACACACTTACATATTTCTCTCCAGAAAGTGCATCCGTGAAGTCAACCAGGGGGCTAAGTGATTTATTGACAGCTTCTAGCACATCAACATCCTGCCAGGAGAGGGTGAGATGTCTGAGTTTCCGGTCATTAGAGAGCACCTGGGCAACAGCCTTCTGCTGCTCAAGGATTCTCTCGATCATGGCCTGCCTAGAACCCCATCTGGTTTGACATTCTGTCTTCAGGGAGTGTTCAGGCAGATTCAACTGCTTCTGCACCACTTCAAGTTCCCTCTTTTTTTTCCAGCTATAGGTGAAACTGCTGACCAACTTCTTGCAGACCCCCATTGCACGGCTGATCCTGGGATCCTGCATTGAATTCTCTAAGATAACAAAAATGAAATAAAAATAAAAACACATTCAGCATCACATAGTATGACAGAAGCGCAAGCATGCTATTATTTGGCTAGTAATGGGACTACACTACACCTGGGAAGTCATTCTGTTTGAAACAGATCCCTTTTCATGAAAAACATGACAACTGCCATCATAGATAATTTGCTGAGAGATAATGAATGCAGTTCTGGGCTGTTCTACATCTCTGCCACACATTGATACACAGCCAAGGTAATGTTTCCAAGCAAAGTTTGTGAGTTAAGCTTGCGCTGAGATGAATAAAATATTAAATTATAGGCATATAACATAATATATTTAGTAGGCTATGATGGCATAGTATGAAAAAGGGGCAGTGGCATGATATGGCCAATGATATTGTCATAATCATTTAATTATTTTGTTATCCGGTTCACTGAGCTGAGTATCATCACTTATAACCGTCATCGCTTTTTGTAAACAAATATAGCGCCGGTGTGGGAGTGTACATAGAAAATAATAGGGGCAGCTGTTATGACGCGCACCGTTCGGCGGCGGTGTGTTTTGGACTTAATTGTAGCCTATACTCACCTATGGCTAGGTGCAGTCTGTGCCCAAAGCATTGGAGCCTCAGCCATCCATTGACCTCCGCCGCCAACATAATGTTAGCGGCATTGTCTGTGGTGACACAGATGAGCTTTCCCTCATTTAATCCCCATTCCACCAGAGCTTCCCTCAGTCCATGGGCGATGTTGCGTCCAGTATGGTCTTCGGGCATGAACGCTGTTTGGAGACATCTCACTCTCAAAGTAAATTCGGTATCAATGAAGTGCACGGTCAGGCTAACATATGGCTCCATCCTGCGGCTTGACCATAGATCTGTCGTCGCTGCGAAGTAGTCCGCTGTAGACACTTCTTCAACTTCTTTTCGACATTCCTCGTACATATTTGGCAGAACCACTCTGCTGAAATGATGCCGAGACGGCAACGCATACCGTTTGTCCAAAGTTTGGATTAGCTTCTTGAAACCCTCGCCCTCGACTTTACTAATAGGGTGCATATCTTTAGCTAAAAAATACCCGATGGCAGCTGTGATTTTCGTGTGCCTATCTGTCCTGCTGTCGTCGGGGTTGGGGTCTTTCGTAAGTGACTTTGTGATTGCGTCTTAGGTGATTATACAAGTTTGTCGTGTTTCCAAGGGGTGCGGATACAACATTGTAGCAGATTTTGCACATTGTGTGGGCCTGTGCCTCGTCGGCTTCTTCGAATCCGCAGTGTTGCCATATTATAGAACTCGTTCTACCCTTTTTGTCGAGTAAACGCGGCCTTCTTCCCTCTGCCATCTCGTTCGCGCTGTTTTTTCAGTTAGGTCACCACACACACAAAGCTTACGGGGCCGCGTTGAACGCTCTGGGGGAGGGACTGAATTGCGCATGCGCGTCTCAAAACGGAAAACGGAAAATTCCAAAAGAATCGTTTCAACTGGATTTTATTAATTTGGAGATCGTTTGACCCAAGAATCGAAATCGTGATCAAAATTCGATTAATCGCCCAGCCCTACTTCATACGTGACGGCCAGCGTGGCTCCAGCACCTTTGGGTGCTCGGCCCTCTGAGTCGGACCCCACCGTCCCCTTGTGTTCCATCATGGTGCCCGCATGGGGCACTACGCCTACCTAGCCTAGCTAAAGGTTGGCGACAAACTCTAACCTGAAACTCACTGTTTGTAAAGCAGAAAGTGTGAACTGTATGAAATGAGAGTCTTACACTCCTGAACACCTGAATATAAAGTGAAGAAATGGTGGAATAATCCCACCCAGGAGCAAATGTATCAATCTTTCAAGTATGTATCAAGACAAAGTATTCTTCGACCTACCGTTTTGATGGAGTCCTGAGTTAGAAAGTATTTGAATGATGACACACTTCCTTGTTCTGCACAACACTTTAAACAGAAGGGTGGTGGCTTGTGTTCCTCCCATGTTGGAAAATTAAGTCTTTAATGTTGTATTTGCTTAGACTTGACAGGACAATTGTTTAATTCTTTAATTATTTTTCGTGAATAACCATGTCTTTTTTAATCATTTTTGGTCGTCCATCTCATTATGCCTTTCATTGTTCATTCTTGATCCCTTAAGTCCACGGTGTCACAGACTTTACTCTTTCTGGAGAGGTTGGAGGGATGGATGTATTTCAATGCAATTAAACGAAGAAGGAAATAAAGTCTATTTCCTTTCAACGAGGCAAAGGTTTTAAAAAGGTTATACTTGCTATCAAGTATATACCTAACTGTTATTTTCGTTATTTTGATTATTCCCGCCATCATATTTCGAGGACGCAACTCGTGATCAGAGTTAAATGGTACTACAACGCTCACTTAGGATTTGATTAGTCAAGCCAGGTTTTCCGCTTTAGGTTCAATGCACGTCACGTGAAAGGGGCGTTTATCGCGTCATTTTACTCACCTTTACAAACTGGATAGATCAAGAGCAGTCTAATTCACTCAAAAGGAACAGATAGTCATAATGAATTCCTATGAGGAGTCAAAAAGTCAGAAAACAGCTAGGGGCAACACAGTTGCACATAATAAGGCTAGGGAGGCATGCTGGCAAAAAACAGCCAATAGTGTAAATTCGTAAAGTGAAAAGATCCTGCATATCGTCTATAAAATAACTATGACAAATGCAGAATTGTTAACCATTAATCCAAACAGAGTGATGATGATTTCAAAATGCATAAGCAACATCCAACCTGCCTTATTCTATAATTTAGGGAATTCACTTTAAACACACCCTATGTAAGAAATGTTTGGCCTATGTTTTCAACCGCTGAGAGGTAGCGGGGAAGTGGATTAGTATAAGACCCGAACGTCAGCGACCGGGGTTCAAATCTCGCCGGTCTAGCATCATGCCTTTTACCCCCATAGATGTGGTGCCAGCACGGCCTTGAGAATATGACTTCACGTTTGAAATAAGCACAAAAATATCATGCCATAACCTGTAGTGAATAAGTATTTCATATGCATGAGAATTCGGACCTTTTAAGCTTAGCGATATTAATTAAATTTATTATTAATCATAATTTTTAAGCATGAAATAACAAATTTAGCAAGTGGAGCAAATATCAAACACTTTTGGCCATATAAGTCCATAATGAGCTTCTACATCACCGTTCTGCCCACCATTAGATGTTCTCCATAGTCTGGTGTCTTTCTGCAAATCGAGGATGTCACCTGATTTTGGTTTTGTGACACTCTGTCCACATCCTCTCACAAACAATACGTGACTTGGCAACAGCGGGGGGGTGGGGGGAGAGGGGGCGCGTACTCCGCACCAACCTGAGAGTTTACTTTATTGAAACACTCTCTCTCTCACACTCACACTCACACAAACACACACATGAAACACACACACGAGGCACACATCATATTGCCCACAACCACGTCAAAATGTATTAGCACCTGCTAAATAACAAAAAAAAAACAGCCAATTGACTTATCGGCACACACCCTAATGTGTACAGTAAAGTTATAAAATTACAACAACGTTCAACAAGCTTATTTTATTAATTATTAGTGTGTGAATCTCACGTTCACCTCGCATCCATTCAGTCCATAGACGGCCCATATTGACCCAGATGAGCCGGATGGAGCTCATTACATAAACCTGCCTGTAGTTTGCGGTGTGGTTACGGTGTGGTTTCCTGGCTATTTTTGTACATAGGCAAGTCTTACAGAGCACTAAATATGGGCGCAGGGAACAACAACAAACAGACCAGATTAAGCAAAAGGTACAGAAACAAGTTTTATATGTTGTTAGCCTCATAGCATAATTGCCTAAGTCATATTTTAAGGTTCATCTTGTATTTAGCGTCAAAAATCCCCAGGTCAATTAGATGACTTGTGCCGATAGTGATTATGGAATGTTAAAAACACTCTGATTGGCTTTGGATATAGCCAATGGGGCACAGTGATTCATCAGCGTTAGGAGGGTAGAGTTAGGTTAGATATCACAATTTGGCCAAAATATAACTTTCGAAATTATGCTATGAGGCTAACGATCATGGATTTTCTGGAATGACACAATTTATATTGGAATAATAAAATATAATCTGAGCCCGTCGGTGGCATATATGTGCCCAAGCTTAAAACTTAACGATCATCGATCATTGGGGGTATTCTTTTTGTGACACCGGGCGCACGTTAAGTGGCTGAAGCAAAACGGTTTATATGCCTCTGTGGTTTGCCCCAGATTGGTGCCCTAATAAAATGGGCTCCTTGACCCACTACAATTACCCTTACGCTGCATGTAAATCCAGCCAAGTTACTGCAATCCCACACACATACAGGCATTAGTTCATTTATTTCATACTGCAGTAAAAAAAACAAAAAACGGTGTGCAATATAAAATAAATAAATAAATAAAGCATAAGATCCCCCCCCCCCCCACCTTGTTATTAAATGTGCTTAATAAATACATTTGATTTGATATTATTAGCATTTTACAGACCGATACAATGGATAGGGCGTTTAGTAAGGTCCACCACCGTTGCTTCTCTCCCCATAAAAAGCTAGTTGATCCGTCCATCATACACCCTCACCTGTGATGTCAATAAAGGATTGTTTTGAAACGGCTTACATAGAGTGGCGAAGTCACGCCCCTTTCCGGTAGAGCCCATGGGACCTATGAGATCGAAAAAATGAATGGGTTTCAATGGAGAGAAAGTAATTATTTTCTGGTCCCAGTCTTTATATGCCCCTGATTACACATATGTTGTTTATGGATTTAAATGATAATATTTCATGTCAAGAGTTTGACCGTTTATTTTGCAATTGTTTAGGTAAAGGCTGTAGAGAAAACACAATGAGAAAGACTACATGTCTCGTATGTGACGTCAGGCGTGGACAAGACCGACAATCTCCCCATCGGCATAACTGAAACTCTCCACATGCCCCGACTTATAATGGTTTTCACCTCTTTCAATGCTTTTATTCTGCCCTTGGAAAAAAGCCGTGAAGTGGAGCAGAGAAGTCGACATGTGTTCCAAGTGCGGGTGGTCACGTATATTATTTGCGTCGAGAGCAGCGAAGAGCTGTAGTTTACAAAGCGGCCTCACACAAAACCTAACATTATCAAACTTCCTTGTGAATTTTTTTGGTTTTCTTTGCATGAAAAATTATAATTTAAATCCATAAACATATGTGTAATCTAGGGCATATAAAGACTGGGACCATAAAATAATGAATTTCTCTCCATTGAAACCCATTCATATTTTTCGATCTCATAGGTCCCATGGGCTCTACTGGAAGGGGTGTGACTTCGCCAATCTATTGGCAATTTCAACTTGATGCGTAGAGTGTCCTAGTTAGGGGGCCTGTGTCCACATTGTGTGTTTTTCTGGCAGAACTGTGCTGGCATGGTGCTGGTACACACTGGCATGAAGCTTTTGTGACCTGAAAAAGGTGCTTTCGAGAGATGGATTTAAAACACATTATAAAGGAAGTATATTAACTCAGGCCTAGCCCCTATTAGCATGTCTTGTTTAATGATCAAATTTATGTATGGATGGTCCATTTGGGTCGTGGGTGGGTTCTGTGCCAGCTACCAGTAGATCCACTCAGCCCTCGGCCTGGGTTGAGTGGCTAGAGTTTGTTTGTGCATGTTGCCATGGTAACGATTGTTTTTGGGTCGCCATTACAGCGCAGTTTGGAGCTAGCGCTACATGGTTTGTGGTGGGCTTTTTTCCTGATGGATAGCAAGATAAATGCTTATGATAAATGAGAAAAATAATTTAAACAATAGTTCAATAGGTTTTTTTACTGTTCTTGATTGTTTCTAATGTCATGATCCCAGAGACTCACAAAGTGGTTGAGGCAGGAAACACGCCTTCTGGAAACAAACATGGAAGGGCATGAATAACATCTTAAGTGGGTTACTGTTGCTATGGAAAAGGCTTACGGCATACATATATATTTTGTATTTTTTTCAATAGATTAAGTAAACAGAATGCTGAACTTTTTCCTCAGTCAAATTCCTGAGTTGGCTAGTAAAGCTAGTTTCGTATTTGGGAATACACATCACACGATTTAGTTATACGCTATTATATCGCCAATTGAATGTGGAATATTAAACAAAGTTTCGCCTGGTCACCTCCGCTATGCCCTCTTTAATGAAAATTTAAACAGAAAAATATTACATTATGGCAACAGTATAATGATATTTCAACAATATGTACCTATGGTCTACAGTTTATAATCAGTCATCTTTCAAGCATTTCACTTTTTTCTTGGTAACCATGGTGACTCACCTGCGATTGCTGGTTCTGGATCGGCTTGTGGGGCTGATTGGGCTGGTTGCTGGTTACAAACTGAGGAGAAACAACGTAATGAACAAAAGCCCATGTTAAACAGGCCCTGGGATGAACTGAACTTTGCCAACGGGCGACTTTTTAAACTAAAGGGATTCAGCCAGCTTGTGTAGCTTAACACCAGTCTGATGCTGTACGGTTGGGGGTGCTCTATATATCACATACTGTACATATGCTGAATCATAAAAAAAGACAACTTGGAATTCGGCTTTGAAAAACCACTGGAGAATGAGGTAATTTAAAGTAAATGCAAGTCGCAAATGATCTTCCATAGCTCAGATATGTATGGGGGGGGGGGGGGGGGGGGGGGGCATTTGGCCAAAAGAATACTCACACTTGCAATTCTTCAGAAAATCATTCTGGAGGATTAACATAGAAAGTGGATGGCTCGGACCTGGATCAGGAATAAAGGCTAGGTTAACATTGGGGACACTAGTATTCCAGTTTGTGTAACCTGTCGTGGTCAAATATTGTAAGCCTATCCATTGAACAGCCATGCCGTCCCTCCATGTAGTTATTCTATTTTTGCTATGTTTTCATCAGTATGTTTATATATATATAAATATATAGAGCTATCGGTCTATCGATATAGATCTAGAATATATCTCTATAAATTGAGTGAGACCTAGAGATAGTGAGAGTAAAAAGAGAGAAAACGGTGATTGAATGGATACTTACGACACTTCACCAGAGCAATTACTGCCATTAGAGCAACAATGCATATTATGGCAATAATTATTCCGAAAATCTTCCCAACACCTGCAAGGAGAGGAATTGGAAATAAACATAAAAGGTACCATCATGGCATCAACATGCTAACACACACAATGTTATTAATTTGTCTCAACCTGAGGGGTATGAAACAACACACACAGATGGATCATTTCACTGGTTCCTAACCGACTGTCACAACTGACCGACCCAACTGGCAAATTAAAACGGATCATTAAAATCAAGACGGAGGTTGGCGTTCATAGTCAGGTAGAAGAAGGCTACTATAATCAAGACTTCTCACGTTAGTCAAGCCTATAATTTGGCTCTCATTTTGTATTATACTGAGAGTTTGGATGTATGAGGTGAACAGGCTAGGGTTCGGCCTAAAAGAGAAAAAGAAACCGCCTGTTTTATTAACCTATTGGAAAAGTGATAATGTTTGCTAGACATTGCGTACACAATGCCTACACTATTAAAAAACAAATGCACTAAACCTCTCCGATCCAATCTTATCCTATTTGTTGCAAAGGTCAAACTTACAACTTCCCAAATACTATTCTACAAATTAAAGCCTCCGCAACAAAATGACCTTCATACGACCATTCAGCGGTGACATACCTGGTACTGGTTTATAGAGTGGATTTTCCATGGGCAGGCTGCTGTTGCTGGTCATCACACTGGTCTTCAGCCTGCAGAAGAACTTCTCAGGGGTGTCAGAACTGCTGATATTCTTCAGCTCGTCACCCTCGGTCCACTCTCCTTCGTCTTTCTTCCATTCGTAGGAGACCGGTCCCAGATCCTGGGTGTCCGCGGTACACTTCAGAGCACAAGTGAACTCACACACCAGCAGCTGGGTCTTTATACTGGGCGTCGGAGGGGGCTCTGGTCAGGTGAAAAGAACACAAGAACAGAGATGAGGTCTTCCATCTGCTGCACCCAACTTTTTCATTTAAATTCTAAAAAATAATGTATTGCATAGGTGGTCATTTTCTTGCCAGTGCGTAAATCTGTCTGTTTGCCTGCAGTCTAGAGCCCTGTCACTTTTCATATATTTGCCTATATGCGAACTGATGGTAAAGGTTAGGTTAACTTTCGTCCAAATATCCCGGCACTGGCAATGCAATCCAGCCGTAAGATATGGGCCGATTTGTTTTATTACTCTAATGCCCAAGGCCATTAGTTTTGCCAATTTCTTTAGGCTATTTCATGTTTCCTTCAAGTGTTAGTCCGGCGAAAATTTAACCCAGGGTCTATTTCTGCATGAAAACCGGTAAAATAAGCTGTTGATTTCATTGATCAACCACTATCGATCTTGCCCGGAGCACCACTAATATTGCTCAGAATAGCACCAAACCTCTGCAGTAGTCCCGTCGCATAAAACGAAGCACCAACAACGTAGCTAGCGAACCAAGAGTTTATTAAACCATTATTTTTTATAAGTCTATGCATTACCGGTAAGCCCATGTTTACAGGAAGGCCATTCAAGTCGATTACCGAATGCAACAGAGTTCCGTTCAAGGAGGAAAGTTTTGGAATTCATAATTAATATAGTTTATATGATTCCGGGAACTGTCACCTTATTGTGGTGGAGAGGTTTGTGTGCCCCTATGAACCTGAGGGCTGTGCTGTCTGTAGCCTAGTGCTCCTGGTAGGGTCTCCCAAGGCAAAGTGGTCTTAGGTGAGGTGTCTGACTAAGATTGGTTCATAGTACTTTAAAAGCGAGTTCAGTTTAGCTATGAGGACTTGTGCCCCACAGCCCCATATTATGCACATTGTAAAGAATCCAATCATCGCAAATCCTATTCTTCCAGTGGCGGGAGTCCGCAGGAATCACCTGGCAGATGGAGGAGCTGATTCCCCCCCCATGTGGGGCAGTATGACGTCAGGACCCAAAACTGAAAGGGAGGGTTCAGTCTGAACACAGTGACCCATCTAACACACTCCTGCGTTGTCGGAGACCACTTATAATGGGAACCTTCAACGCAAACACAGTGAGAGAAGAAGCAATGCTGGCAGAGCTAGCACACTGTGCCGAGAAAAGGGGAGTGGAAATCCTGGGAGTCCAGGAGCACAGGAGAGTATATGAACAGGACCATATTTTGTACTGCAAAGTGAGGAGTTACTTGTTCATCATCTCATCAGCATGGCGAAACGAGGCCCGGGCTGCAATGGGAGGTGTGGGGCTACTGCTAAGTCCTCGAGCACGAAAGGCTCTCCGTAGGGTGCACCAGCACACCGACAGGATCCTTATCGCAGACCTTATCGCAGAGGGGAGTGTGTTGGAGGGCGACTGGTTTCTTTCTATCTAAGGTCAACGCCAATCCATCTACAACCATCATGGTAGTGTCCTCACCTATCAATGTAGCGCCAGTCGAGAAAGTGGAAGAGTTCTATGGGGACCTTAGAACAGCACTCCGGGATGTTCCGGCTCACACCTTCCTAGCAATTCTGGGGGACCTCAACGGGATGCACCCATCACATATCATGAAAGCACTAACCGCAACGGTGAACAACTTGCTGCCCTAATAACGGAACACGACCTACTAGCTGCAAACACCTTGTTCCGGAAGAGAATGGGCAAGAGATGGACCTTCCAGGACTGGGCTTCTGGTATGCTACGTCAGCTAGACTACATACTGGTAAGGCGCAAGTGGAGGACTTCGATCCTGAACGCAGAGCCATACAGCACGTGTGACTCTGTTGGCTCAGACCACAGAGTGGTTTCCATGAGGGTGCGACTGAGCCTGAGGGTCCCCAAGCCTTGCCCAAAGATCCACCATGACTGGAAGACCTTTTCGGGAAGCCCCGACCTCCAAGCCTCCTACACAGTTGAAGTGAGGAACCGCTTCCAACTGCTGGATACTGAGGAAGGGCCTAGCACAGTGTATGAGCGGTTTGTTGCAGCAAATGTGTAAGCAACCAGGGAGTGCGTACCGAAGAAGGAGAGGATCAGAATCTCCCCAAGGTCTAGACATCCAGAGGTCATGCAGGCACGTGCAATGGTGGAGGAGGTGCGACAAAGCTTTGACCGCGAACGGACCACCGAGAGACATGGAGTATTGAACAAGGCCAAACAAAGACTCTTCAATACGTACGACAAGATCAAAGGGGAGGAGCTGACGGAGAAGGTACAGAGAGTGGAGGCAGCGCAGGGGGAACAACGGTATGGGGAGTCATGGAGGGTCATCAATGAGATGAGTGGGCGCAAGAGGTCGAAGGAGGGACAGGTAGCAGGCTGCAGCCCAGAGGATAGAGTGACCACCTGGTTCACCCACTTCCGTGATCTCCTCGGCAACCACCCGAGAGTGGATGGAGCTGAGGCAGAAATATCGGCAGTCCTAAGAGATCTCAAAATTGACGATGGCCCCTTTACAATTAGCGAGCTTGCAGCAGTAAAATCCACCCTGAAGCAAGGGAAAAGTGCAGGGCCAGACGGCATTCCCCCAGAGGTCCTTAAAAACTGCAACCTCGACGACATCATCCTGGAGTTCTGCAACCTAGCTCTGATGGAAAACATCAAGCATATGTGGTCTCTTTCCAATATCATCCCAGTACTAAATCTGGAGATCTCTCAAAGCCAGACAACTACTGAGGCATCAGTCTGACACGTATCATCGCAAAGATGTACATCCGTATGATACTGAATTGGATACGGGGTGCCATCGACCCTCACCTGAGAGAGAACCAAAATGGCTTTATAGAGGGGATAGCCACCGTATCCCAGATCCTAGCCTTAAGGAGGGTCATCGAAGAGGTAAAAAAGAACAACCTGACAGCGGTCCTGTGTTTTATTGATTTCAAAAAAGCTTTTGACTCAATACACAGAGGAGTGAGGATGACCATTCTTAAGGCTTACGGTGTCCTTCCTAACCTACTTCGGGCAATAGGTACCATGTAGGAGGGCACAGGAGCAAGGGTGGTAACCCCAGATGGCGACAGTGAGGAGTTTGACATCCTAGCAGGGGTGTTAAAAGGAGACACCCTTGCCCCCTTCCTCTTCATTATAGTGCTGGACTACGCACTCAGGCAAGCCATCAGTGGACGAGAGCTGGAACTCGGCTTCACCATTACACCAAGGAGGTCTAGGAGATTCCCTGCTGTAGTCCTAACAGACCTGGGCTATGCAGACGACATCAGCCTGATATCGGACCGTGTAGAGCAGGCACAGAGCTTGACCAGAGTGGAGACGGAATGTGCCAAGGTTGGTCTTACGCTAAATGCCAAGGAAACCGAGGTTATCACCTGCAACATCCTCCCGGACCATCTAACCCTAATTACAACAGGGGGCATTGCTCTGAAGGTAGTCAATGACTTCAAGTACCTGGGCTCATGGGTGAACTCATCAGAGCAAGACCTGAAAGTGAGGAAGGCGCTCGCTTGGAGAGGCCTGAATGGCATGGCCTGTGTATGGAAATCCAACCTCCCCAGAAACATCAAGTTCAGCTTCTTTTATGCGACCGTGGAGTCTGTTCTACTGTATGGCTGTGAAACCTGGACCCTGAAGCCCACCCTACAGAAGTCGCTGGATGGGTGCTACACCAGAATGCTCCGTGCAGTACTTAACATCAACCAGAACGTGCATGTTACCAACAAGCATCTGTATGGTGGGCTACCAGGGCTGAGCGAGACGGTGGCAGCCAGGAGAATGAGACTGGCGGGTCATTGCCAAAGACACTGTGAGCTTCCAGCAAGCAGGCTGGTGCTATGGGAACCAACACACGGGCAACACTCGATCAAGAGGACGTCCCACACCAACATACATAGAAACTCTGACTTTTGTGAAACCATCGAGATACAAAGAGAACCAAGCTGTCCGTAGAGGGGCAACATTGGTGAGTTTGCCACCATTCATTTCAAGCAGATAAGACTTTTATTTTCATGAATAGGGCCCTACATGGAGGGAAGTACAAGAGGTTGAAGTTATGCAAACATCCTCCTTGTTGCTTACGACTATAGAGCGCAACAGTGACTGCCCCCTTTTATAATGGTAAGTAAATAAATATCGATGAGATATAAATGTACCGTGGTTCTATCAATTCTGGTGTGAGGTACTCAAACTGCACGCAAAGGATATCCTCATCCCCTATTTGTTCGTTTGACTTTCATAAAAAAGAGTACAGCAGTTCTGTAATATATGTTTAATAAAAGCATAAAAATATAACATAATTGATGCATACCGCCTTAATGCCTGTAGAAAAGTGAAAGAAATTGAAATTGGAAACCTGACATGAACAAACTGATTGGAGTTGTTGAATGTAATAGTTATGATATATTTATGTTACCAATGTTCTTGTTGAGAGTGGGAATTAGTGAACGGAGGCCTACCAGTTATGCTGAGAGTTATTATAGTGTCTTCAGTAATTCCACCGGGGTCCCCATGGTTTATGATGCATTTGTATGTCCCTTCGTCTGAGACGGTTAGATTCCTAAAGGTTACCGTTTTATCCTCATGGTTCAAGATGGTGTCAGGTCGACTGGGCCCATCGTGCTTCTTCGTTGCATGATATTCAATTATAGCCTTTTCAAAATATGTTCCTCCTTGAAATGAAATTGACTTTATTTCCTTCTTCGTTGAGTTGCATTGAAATACGACCGTCCCACCGACCTCTCCAGGAAGAGTAAGGCCAGTACAACCTGAAAGAGAAAGGTTGCAACTTATTTAGAGAGAACGTCAAGTCTGAAACTAATGATCCAAACTGTATCTCTCTATAGCCTCCACATCACATTACTGCAACACGCAGACAGAACACCACACCAGCATGACCATGTGTCACCAAACAACTAGCTCTGGTATGTAAATATTTAGCTGCTCATTTGGCAACGCTTGCTGGAGTCAGTTGTTTGTATCTATTGTCTTGCTTGTTAGTTTTTGCCAAGAAAACCGACCCTGCCTGCGACTATAAAATAGTCTCTACCAAAGGGAGGTTCATTTTAGAAAATCCACACAGACTTTGAGGCGCGTCTGCAATGTTGGGCAATGCGTTAGATGTGTCCACATAAAACCTTTCGGTATGGCTGCATACAAAGTCGATTAGGCTATTGGGGTTATTTTGCCAGAATTTGCAAAGATTCTGTACTTGTGTGGTAGAAAATAATGAAGGTTTAAAAGGATATTTGCCAAATGTTAGGATATATTAGTGGAGAGGAATATACCAACAGGGGGGAGGGGCAGGCTCCAGACCTTTTTCCATTGTTATTCAACACCTCAGAGAGTTAGGGCAAACACCCACACAAGACATCCCTCTGTAGTCAATGATATCAGTCTATTTCTCATTTCACGTTAAGTATAAATATAAGTAAGGTTAACTTTAAGTATAAATTATATAAGAATTGAAGGTAAATATATTTACAATGGAGCCAAATGTTATCCACTATTGATATTGCCTGGCCTTCCTGTGTCAAACTAATGCCTGCATTCTGATGAACGCCCGACGCTTTAGTAAATGGCCTCATAGAGAACATCTGTTACCCCCTGTGGTTCCTCGTCTGTGGTTTTAAAATGTATATTCTGTAGACTTCAAATTAGAGTTAAGTTAACTAATCCATACACCGGTTAAAATCAGACACTGCCAGCTTTAGGATTATGACTGTATATGCCACAGACAAATAAAGTGGCATTGTTAACTATTACAAATGTATATTTTACTGTTTGAATTGATATTGCTTTCAAAGGGCTCATCTCTTAAACCCATGTGGTAAGTCATGGTGGTTTTAGATCAGGTTAATAAACAAGGCGGTAAATGGATTTTAATGAAAGACCTCACTTCATATAAGTAATGTATAATATGTAACTTCCTTTAACAAATTTTTAATATGTAACCCTTTTGTACGTAATGCTTAAATTACTGTATGGAAAGTTTTTTGGACATTGTGGCCGTGAACGTCAAGAGCCCGTAGTTTAGAGCATTGTGATTGGCCAAGGACAATTTAGGGGTGGCCACACAATTAGGATACAACGCGGAGCTCCGATAATGTTTGTGAGTTCTTTGCAAACCAACTCAGGTGATGTTGTTACTATCTGTGGTGACAATAAAGCCTAGATCATTCAACCCTAGTCCTTCTCGACCTTTCGTAAGTTGTTAGAGTATTAGACCGTGGGTTTTATCAACGACACTAGCTGCACAAACGATATGCCTTATGAAAGGTATGGTATTGATTGATGTTTGTAAAAATAATTTTAATAATCCCGCCTTTTTTTTTTTTAAACCAGCCGAAATTGTATGTACTCGCCTAATTCTCATTTTTCCGGCCTAACGTTATTAAAAGTAGTTCAATTGGGCGGGAAAAATTGCCCAATCTGGCAGCGCTGCCTGAACGTCGTAAAAAGAAGTTCAATTGAGCGAGAAAACGGCCCAATCTGGCAACACTGCCTGCACGTCCTCGCGCTCTAACCTCAGCGTAAATCAATGAGACCAACTGAAAACAAGACGACTTGGAACTTAAACTGTGAATTTGAAAAAAGTATAAACGTAATCGAAATTTTGTTTTCAGATTATTGAAGATAAAAGTGTTGATTTGTTAAACCTTTGAACGAAGGTTGACGATAAAAAATTGACCAAGTAACGAAGGCTGAAGTAGTAAGGGTCAGAGAATGGGCGGACGGCTGCGCCGTCCTCCCATTGACTTCCATTGTGAAAAATAGTATTTTAAAAGTAGAATATCTAATAAAGTATAAAATATTTCAAAGAAGAAGCGCACTATTCCAAGCTAATATGAACATTAAAAAATTTGAATGGAGTCTAGGGGAAAATTGAGGAAGGACATAGGTCCCAAATTTTGTAGAGAATAAGAAAGAAAGAAAGAAAGAAAGAAAGAAAGAAAGAAAGAAAGAAAGAAAGAAACAATAAAACTTAAGAAGAACAATAGTTGAGCGCTGCATGCAGCACTCAGCTAATTATTACAGTTAGAACTCTTCCAACTGGAATATTTTCTTACCTTTGACAAAGAAGGAAAATCCCAGCAATATAAATAGCATCTCCATCTGGGAAAGACATATACATTACAAAAGTTAATCTTAATTCGTAACATGTGATAACAAATTTGTTCAGGTAGCTAAATCAAATTTCAAAAACAGGTTATGAAACACATTTGGCCAAATAACTTCTACGTTGCCATTCTACTTGTCATTAGATGTTCTCCATAGTCTAGGGTTAATTGCAGAGTTTACCAGCGGCCGCTAGGGGATAGTATTGGATTACAGACCGCTGACCGGCTCAGTTAGGATTCAACCTTATTGTGTTTGCCAGCATTACAGACGTTCCTGTTACAGATATTAAGCTGTTAACATAATGCATGTAAGTCCATTATCATTCTTGATTACTATAGTTGTTGAGATCAAGGTTGGTTATGTTCCTGAAGATACTTATGTTAGAAATATGCATTTAGGAATTACTGGTTGTAGCTTATGTTGTTATTTTGTGTATTGCTGCAGGGCTTCTTCATCGTTGTCATTAAATAAGAAGTTTGATATCGAGGAGTGTATTTCTTCATGAAGAAGCAATGGTTGAGCACTGAGCCCAGGACGCTCAGTGCTCATGCCCCAAGCGTAAAGCCCCTCCACCACGGCCTCAGGCAATACCATTCCCCTGCACTACAACCGTCGTTTTGACGCTGTCCTCTAGAGCATCACTGGTGGAGGACCATGGACTTCCTGACTCGTGTCGGCCGGTCGGGTATTGAGTTGAACCCAGATAAGTTTCAATTTGCGGAGAGGAGCGTGGATTTTGCTGGGTTCAGGGTGTCAGACACTACCATAGAGCCACTCCCAAAGTACTTGGACGCCATCTGGGACTTCCCCACCCCAGACTCCACGACAGGTATCAGAAGCTGGTTTGGCCTTGTCAACCAGGTGGCGAACTACGCCCAGTTGTGCGACACTATGGCACTATTCAGGCCGTTCCTCAGCCCACGCTGCAAACTTTGTGGTCCCCTGAACTGGAGGAAGCCTAATCCAAACGTCCAAGCAAGCCATAATTGGGGCCATCCGTGACGGGTACACCAAGATCGTTTATTGGCCTGTGGCATGTGCCACCGCGACCACTGACATACCATGGCAGGCCCGGCCCTGGGCAGCGCAGGGGGCGCCAAAAATATGTTGTTTTTTTTGTTTGGTTTTTGCATACTGTATTCATCTAGCTTTAACTTCAATGTTTATATTACTTTGTACCTGTAGTTATTTTGCACACATTAATTTCTGTCAGACGTGATGTGTGTGTTTGATGTGACAAAGTCTTAGTCATTGTTGCTGCCGCTCCATCTCTGCTACCTGCCTGCATGTTCTGCCCTATGTGCTTTCAATGTGATCTTTGTGGCCTATTTTCCCTTGTCTCCTGTGTGTTTGTGTTGTTGCATGAACTGCCTTGATATCTTTGCCATCATCTGTGCTTGCCTGTTGGTTCTTGCTCCAACTGTGTGCAACATGTTTGTTTGTCTTTTTCCCCTTTTTGCTCAGGCCTGCTGTAATTATATACAGTGGGGCAAAAAAGTATTTAGTCAGCCACCAATTGTGCAAGTTCTCCCACTTAAAAAGACGAGAGAGGCCTGTAATTTTCATCATAGGTAAACCTCAGCTATGAGAGACAAAATGAAAAAAAAAAAACTACAAACCAGCAAGATTTCTGGCTGTCACAGACCTGTAACTTCTTCTTTAAGAGGCTCCTCTGTCCTCCACTCGTTTCCTGTATTAATGGCACCTGTTTGAACTCCTTATCAGTATAAAAGACACCTGTCCACAACCTCAAACAGTCACACTCCAAACTCCTCTATGGCCAAGACCAAAGAGCTGTCAAAGGACACCAGAAACACAATTGTAGACCTGCACCAGGCTGGGAAGTCTGAATCTGCAATAGGTAAGCAGCTTGGTGTGAAGAAATCAACTGTGGGAGCAATTATTAGGAAATGGAATACATACAAGACCACTGATAATCTCCCTCAATCTGGGGCTCCACGCAAGATCTCACCCTGTGGGGTCAAAATGATCACAAGAACGGTGAACAAAAATCCCAGAACCACACGGGGGGACCTAGTGAATGACCTCCAGAGAGCTGGGACCAAAGTAACAAAGGCTACCATCACTAACACACTACGCCGCCAGGGACTCAAATCCTGCAGTGCTAGACGTGTCCCCCTGCTAAAGCCAGTGCATGTCCGGGCCCGTTTGAAGTTTGCTAGAGAGCATTTGGATGATCCAGAACAGGATTGGGAGAATGTCATATGGTCAGAATACCAAAATAGAACTTTTTAGAACTTTTTGGTAAAAACTCAACTCGTCGTGTTTGGAGGAGAAAGAATGCTGAGTTGCATCCAAAGAACACCGTACCTACAGTGAAGCATGGGGGTGGAAACATCATGCTTTGGGGCTGTTTTTCTGCCAAGGGACCAGGACGTCTGATCCGTGTGACGGAAAGAATGAATGGGGCCATGTATCGTGAGATTTTGAGTGAAAACCTCCTTCCATCAGCAAGGGCACTGAAGATGAAACGTGGCTGGGTCTTTCAGCATGACAATGACCCCAAACACACCGCCCGGGCAACGAAGGAGTGGCTTCGTAAGAAGCATTTCAAGGTCCTGGAGTGGCCTAGCCAGTCTCCAGATCTCAACCCCATAGAAAATCTTTGGAGGGAGTTGAAAATCTGTGTTGCCCAGCGAAGGCCCAAAAACATCACTGCTCTAGAGGAGATCTGCATGGAGGAATGGGCCAAAATACCAGCAGCAGTGTGTGAAAACCTTGTAAAGACTTACAGAAAACGTTTGACCTCTGTCATTGCCAACAAAGGGCATGTAACAAAGTATTGAGATTACCTTTTGTTATTGACCAAATACTTATTTTCCACCATAATTTGCAAATAAATTCTTTAAAAATCAGACAATGTGATTTTCTAGATTTTTTTTTATTCATTTTGTCTCTCATAGCTGAGGTATACCTATGATGAAAATTACAGGCCTCTCATCTTTTTAAGTGGGAGAACTTGCACAATTGGTGGCTGACTAAATACTTTTTTGCCCCACTGTATGTAATGTATTTTTTTTTACTGTTATGTATTGTAGGTTGCCTACTGACAACTGGCTGCGGACTACAGCTGGAAATTAGCCAAATAGGCTAAAGCTGCTCCTTCTCAAAGGGGACTGTCCACAAAACTATAAACAAAATAAACTAAACAAAATTATGTCGAAATAAATATTAGACAACATAACATGTAAAATAAAAGAGCGCCCTAGACTCTACCTGAATCGGGAGGTTGGGAGGGGCGAGTTACCTTAATTACCCACTTGATACATCATTCTGACCGGAGAGGAGAAAGCCATCTTTTTGCAGATCGCAATGTCAAAAAAACCTAAAAACTCTTGCGCCCAGGGGAGGAAAGGAAAAAAAGAAGAGGAGGAAAAACGGGGAAAAGACAGAGGTACTGTAACTTTAATTTGTTTATCTTTAATGTATGTAATTTTGTTGAAATTACTTGATTTTAATGTGGACATCGGTCCCACATGATCAGAATGTGGCCATCTGACATGCGTTTTCTTTTATTCTCAATGAAATATTTCTTGTTAACCCAAAATATCGTATTCACATAAAACTGTTTGAAAAAATCATGTTGATTAGACATATTATGTGTAAGTAACCGTAACACTAATATGTTATGTATTTATGTAGTTAAAATGATTGCATCATGTTATGGGTACTGGATTTTCAACTATAACTCCAACTTGATTTCTTAATGCTTATATTATCCACTATTTATGTAACTTTTTAAGGCAATTTGATAATGTCTCTGGTATCCAATTTAGACATAAATCTAACTTGATTTGTTCAAATAAACTATCCAAATGTTTTGTAGAGATCAATTTCATGATTTAGTGTGTGCAAATACAAAATACAGGAGAAAAAAGGCAGTCAGTCATCTGTAGTCAAATTTTCTGTATTGAGCTTTAAAACATTCAGGAAAACAGACAAATCTGTGCAGTTGCCGTAAACAGATGTAAGATGAATCAAAATTCAAATTCGATACCCTGCATCAACAGCAGTGGATTCACTGTCAAATACCACATTTACTGTTTTCACTCTCAATATAAAAATAAATTTGCCTAGAACAGTCAAACAGTCAAAGTTATCACAAGTGGCCCTGACTGAACATAATGCAATATGATGGGAATTTCTGGCCAATTTTTTTTTTACCTCTCTCCCTTTGTGTTGCAACATGTCACTAGCCAACAGCTATACATTATGGTAATTCACAAACATAGACTTGCTTCCGTACAAAATATGGAGAGTGCAGGTCCATTCACATAGTAACAAGCACATTGCCTCTTCCACTAAACAGGATAACCATCAACAGCACTGGATGAACACACAAACTGGATACCGTCAACAGCAGTGGATGAACACACAAACTGGATACCATCAACAGCAGGAGATGAACACACAAACTGGATACCATCAACAGCTGTGGATGAACACACAAACTGGTTACTAGCAACAGCAGTGGGTGAACACACAAACTGGACACCATCAACAGCACTGGATGAACACACAAACTGGATACCATCAACAGCACTGGATGAACACACAAACTGGACACCATCAACAGCAGTGGATGAACACACAAACTGGACACCATCAACAGCAGTGGATGAACACACAAACTGGACACCATCAACAGCAGTGGATGAACACACAAACTGGACACCATCAACAGCAGTGGATGAACACACAAACTGGAAACCATCAACAGCAGTGGATGAACACACAAACTGGATACCATCAACAGCAGTGGATGAACACACAAACTGGACACCATCAACAGCAGTGGATGAACACACAAACTGGACACCATCAACAGCAGTGGATGAACACACAAACTGGACACCATCAACAGCAGTGGATGAACACACAAACTGGACACCATCAACAGCAGTGGATGAACACACAAACTGGACACCATCAACAGCAGTGGATGAACACACAAACTGGACACCATCAACAGCAGTGGATGAACACACAAACTGGACACCATCAACAGCAGTGGATGAACACACAAACTGGATACCATCAACAGCAGTGGATGAACACACAAACTGGATACCATCAACAGCAGTGGATGAACACACAAACTGGACACCATCAACAGCAGTGGATGAACACACAAACTGGACACCATCAACAGCAGTGGATGAACACACAAACTGGACACCATCAACAGCAGTGGATGAACACACAAACTGGAAACCATCAACAGCAGTGGATGAACACACAAACTGGATACCATCAACAGCAGTGGATGAACACACAAACTGGACACCATCAACAGCAGTGGATGAACACACAAACTGGACACCATCAACAGCAGTGGATGAACACACAAACTGGACACCATCAACAGCAGTGGATGAACACACAAACTGGACACCATCAACAGCAGTGGATGAACACACAAACTGGACACCATCAACAGCAGTGGATGAACACACAAACTGGACACCATCAACAGCAGTGGATGAACACACAAACTGGACACCATCAACAGCAGTGGATGAACACACAAACTGGATACCATCAACAGCAGTGGATGAACACACAAACTGGATACCATCAACAGCAGTGGATGAACACACAAACTGGATACCAGCAACAGCAGTGGGTGAACACACAAACTGGATACCAGCAACAGCAGTGGGTGAACACACAAACTGGATACCATCAACAGCAGTGGGTGAACACACAAACTGGATACCATGAACACACAAACTGGACACCATCAACAGCAGTGGATGAACACACAAGCACAAAATGAACTTATCACTGTATCAATAGAAACCTAGAATACCTAGAGCCACACATGTTTATACACCAAATAAGGAACAGAAATGAATAACACAAATTAAAGCCAGTGATCATCTGAGGTTTACCGAGAGGCAGCGCAGTGTTTGACCCATTCATTCGAAGAGACGGTTTTTCAGCGTGAGTACTTTGTTTTAAAGTTTACCCACATCCATGTCCATTAGTATCATTAGTACCGGAGGTCGGCGGGGTAGCTGATGTTCAGTGCGTGCATCAGTCCAAAAAGCATAGCAACCGCTAATGCTTATTGTCTAAATCTCTTAACACCCTGATGCCCTCGAGGACAACTCCAATGTCCTCAGATTCTTCGCTTGCCTCATGCTCTTTTAGAACATAAATCCCGACCGTGGTTTTTTCAATAGCAGCATTGAAGGCGTCTCCATCCATGCCCTGTACAAAACAGACAAAGGTAGGTAAATTAGACCACAAGTTTGACTACTTATCATGAACAGCAAATACAGAAGCAGCAGTTGGCAATGACATTTTAAAATCTCTGGCTTCCTCGAGCAACACAAACTGTATTAAGAATACACATGATAATCTAAGACATGAGACACTATTTCAGTCGCTAGGTGGACAAGAAGTATGATACAAGTATTAACTAGAATGAAATATAAAGTAGAATTTTGACTACTATTTTCAGCACACTATCATATTTATCTTTGTAGTTTGACAGAAAATGCTTTTGTTATAGTAGTAAGATGAAAATGAAAAAAATGTACGTTTATGTGACCAGCAACTGAGAAAGATAATGATTTTAAAATATATGTAACAGAATTGTATCTGATATGGAAGATAGTGGAATTAGCACGTAAGCACTGATCCATGTACACACCGCGTATTCTTGCACAAGGTTTTCTGGATTTTCACCCATGTAGATGCAGACTCCCTTGATAATGCACTCTCGTCCAACATCGGTCTCATCACACTGAAAGGAAATGTTCTTGATCAGTGTCAGAATTCAGCCCTTTTGCTATTTCTTAAATAAAGTGAGCTACCGGTGTTAAGAGAGTTACACCCTGCAGTTAGTAGTTTTAGATTTATATGGTTAATAAATGATTTTAATATGACAATATGGCCTAGGTGCAGGACATTGCAATTAAGAAATACATTGCGATTATATCACCATGTACACTGTCATTTGAAGTAACAATAAAATAATTTAGAAATTTAAGAATATAGCACCTGGCTTCTTCATATGATTAAGAGCCTTGCTGTGAGACAAAATAGATGTACAAATAGTGGAAGGGGAAGATGAAAAATAAATGCACTTATCGTCTCCCTGGCTTTGTGTACAATTCATGTACCCTCCTTGCCAATCAATTATGTGGCAACTAAAACAATCTATAGTGTTGCATAACATGTCAACAATTCAAAAAAAAAAAATCATATTCTCCAAAAACAGTCTATTTTTTTATGAAAGTTGGACTCCCGTATAACTTACATCTGCCATTTGTGCAATCGTTTTTTTTGAGCTTTTGCCCTAGGTGTCCTCTCCTTTGGAACAGCCTCGTCAGTTTGTCAGAGTGAACGTCCAGCTGAGACAGGAACCTGGATTGAAGTGGGACGGTGGCGATTCTCTTGAACTCAGCATTGATCAAAATAGTAGTAAGCACAAAAAAGGCACAAAGGATTCAGGTTTCAAACTTATTATCAGAGAGAACGTACATAACACATACAGCCGACCAGGAAAGTCTAGGAGATAAAGCATAGCCACGGTACCATAACTTTCCTTGGACCAACAACCAAAACAAGATGAATAACCAACCATGTAGATAAGCCTTACCTCATTGACAGCAAATAGAGCAGGCCACCTTGCCATGAATTCCTCCACCATTGGCTCATCACGTACGACCTCATGTCTTCTGAGGGCGAAAGTCTTCTCCATTTTCTTTTTCATAATCTCTCGGTTGTTTCTCTTCTTTAGATCTGAAAGTAGATCTTTCTGCATTGCCTCCAGACTCTCTTTAGTTTCTTCTGACGGGTATATTGGGCAAAAATTCACCTCCGCTCTCTTTGCCTTTTTGACACCAAAGGCTGCACTGTGCCTTCCGGCAGGTTTGTTTTTTAAAGAGTTCACAGTCACCTCTGGGCAGCCCAGTTTCCTCAGCAGTGTACGGTAATTTGAAAGTTTATATTTAACACTGGTCTTCTATCCGCCACATCCTGTGCTCGAACCTTTCTCGGTCAAACAAGGATGCTTCTTGATAAGTCTCTGAGCTACCTGATCCTTATCACTGACGTAGACTTTGTACTTCACAATTTCCTGCACTAAACCTTCAAGGATGGATGACTTTAACTTGGGATCTGGAATAAGTACAGTGCCATTTTTAACATAAGCTAAATTCAGCATCGTAGGAGAACTTTGGCACATGAAACACAGCAGGCCAAGAACACCGTGAGCTCGTAGACTCGCATGATGACAGTATATCTATATCCACAGATGCACCTGACATGGACGAAGAGTCATTCACAGAGGAAGGACTGAATGCATGGGGATTTGCTATTGGATTGAGAACAGTAAGCATCTCATCATGTTGCATAGTATTGGGCCTCGACATATCAATGACTTTAAGAGTACCTTTGGCTTCTATTTCTGAAATTGAGGTAAGGTTAAGGAACTCATTTCCAAACAATACGTCCATAAATTAGTCTAATAGTGCCCTGAAGTCCACATTGCGTCTTCACTTCAGCCATAAGATCGTCAATTGATGCAGGGAGTCCATTGGTGAGAGTCAACCTCTGACAGCTGCCATCAGTCAAGATGATCTTAAGGATCAGAGGAGTCTCCATCTTTAAAGCTGTTCACTCTGCACAGACACACAAAAAAAGATTAGACGTTAAGTTTCATTTTCCTAGTTATAAGTTTCTTTATCATATGCGGAACTGGTACAGGCACAGTCATTTTTAATTAAATCTAAATATCAGGCTCCCTCCAACAATACAGCATACAAAAAAAACTATTAAAGTGTAATTCCTTTTTCTGCATGAAGACCCATACAATTAACCTGACTCTAGACAGATGAACCTGAGAGTCAGGTTACCATACAATAGCATCAAAAAACAAATTTAAAACAGCCAAGTATCAAGAGGGGAGATTGTCAAGTTAAAGTTGTTGGCGCCTTCATTATATTATTTACGGTAGCCGGTTATCGACTTGTGTGGACTTCCTGGAAACTTGAACCTACCGGATGTGCATGTGCATTAATATGGGCGAAATAACACCTCTCTGATGTTAAATCACTACAAGCACAAATGTGGCAACTGAATATTGCTTCCTCTTTGCGAGTGACCCCTGTGGAGTGAATTTTACTTTGGTGGACAATAAGGGCATTCCATGTCTTAAATGTGCATGGGCAGTTCAGATATGTACATGGAAAGCGAGAACTACGTCCAAAATGTGAATGCTTTAACTTGTAGTGATGCAAAAGCTCGGACCTACTTGATACAGTCTCTTTGCAGCTTTTACAACTCCACATTACCGCCACCAAACCCTGTAACATACATCAAGATTATTATTAGTAACTTCATCAAAGCTTCAATCATCAATTCAGAAACAAAAAGGTCTGCAGCAATACCAAAATTCAAAGCACATGTAAATCTGTTATCGCTTTCAATTTACCTGATTAATGTGTTTAAATACAAGGACTAACACATAAGGGAAAATATATATTAAAAGATGGAGTAACCGATTCAGGAGAACGCTTGTTGGACTTTGCATGAACGGTCATGACAGGCAATAAACAGCTAGTGAGAAAAAGAATGGCGCTCAAACATATACACAGTCCCTTCAGAAAAACGCGAATATGCGATCGCATAATTCAACGCATAATCAGCCAATGTCAAAGCCAATTTTTTCATATATGCCACACTTTCACTGCATAAATTGCCTATTTCCGCGCATAATAGGCGGGGCTTGCATGATTTCATAATCCCCGCATTTTCGTTGCAAAAGAGTCCCATATATCTTAGCAGAAAGTTGAAAAACACAAGAGCAGCCATTTCCCCCCACGATATGAAATGACGTAATTACGCGACGTGAACGTCATCGAAAAGCTGCATTTTTCGCAAGTTCCCGCATTTTTTGCAAGTTCCCGCATTCTTTGCAAGTTCCCGCAATTTTTGCAAATTCCCACAAATTCATTGCATAAATATGCCGCATATTTCATCGCATTTTTAAGAAAAAGTGCTGCATAATCACGGATTCTTGGCCGCAACAATCACAAAAATATGCTGCACTCATCTTGAGGGACTGACATACATGAGTGCACATGCAGTCCCCGCATGCAACGACCCTCCCGACATTGACACACACGTGCACACACGTATGTTTATAAATGCAAAACCTCTTAATATATAGCTAACTTAACCACTAGCTTTAGCCGTTAGGCTCTCACACAAACGGACACAGGCTAATTAGCGCGCTAAAAACAAAATATAGCCTATAGGTACATAGCCTACACACACAAACGAGTGGACTTAATATTTTAATAGTTACACAGTGAACCATAGCAGTGTAGTGCAAATGTTTCCAACTTCACAAACTTACTTTATCAGTAAATGGGCTGCTGTGTCCGTTGTGGCTGAAGGGGGAAATGTGATTGCTTCCAGAATTTTCGGGGTCAAATGTACTCCTTCTCTCTTCTTCTTCAGCGCAATTTGAATCCAGCCTATGGGTGCACTATACTGCCACCCTCTGCTCGCAATGCAAATTACACTTAGGCGGCAGAAAAGCACCAAACTCGATCACATCGACATGAGTGTTTTAATTAAATCAATTTCAATCAACGTGAGAGACATTAGTACATCTAACATTCTCCATAAACAATCAAAGTTAACATGATTATAGCATGTCCACAATAAGAATATAAATTGATCATGTTGCATTTACGTACTTCCTTTTTGTAAATTTAAAGACCTGCTATGTTCCTTTTTTTCAGTGTAGCTGGTCCGCTGCTCAATCCAATCCCGCACGCTTCAATGAAAATCAAAACATGTCAGCTATGTACATAGGTCCATAACAGTCCTAAAATTATCCAATGCATTGTAGTAACCATCAGTGGCGGATTGGCTGTCGGGAGCACCGGGACGTTTCCCGGCGGCCTGATGGTCCTCCTGGCCTGACTTGAACAGTCACCGGACTGAGTGACTGACGCCCGGGCCAATCAAATCGATCCATCTAGTTACGTAATAACGCCGCTCGGCGACCTGTCGGCGTAACACAACAACCAATTAGCTCCGCTGTCTTCATTCCAGTAGTCGAGAGAAATGGAGAGTCAGAAAAAGAGGAAAGGTGGAGCAGAGAGAGAGAGGGACAGAAAACGTAAAGCCCTCGCCACAGACGGAGCAAAATGTTGCAAAATAAGTGACATGTTTACCAGAAGGGAAGGTCAGTCAAAAACGATCATCGCCAATCGTTTAATCATAACAATGGCGGCGGCGGCAAGCAGTAGTAGCGGGAGCACAGAGGCTCCAACAGCAAAAAAAACACGACTGAGGTGTTCAAAAGTGTGGGATTTTTTCACTCTCAACGCTCCCAACAAGGTGGTTATTTGCAGACTATGCAAATTTACATTAGCGTACCACAGCAGCACTACGGCAATGCACGAGCATTTAAAAAGAAAACACCCGGGAGCTCTGGTTCAGGATGGCCGCAAACCACCGCAAGTTCTGTTGATTTTCCCCCTTCCCCGACCTGGAATGTTCGTTTATCAAGCAGTCGCAGTAGTATACCAAAGATAAAAGTTTGTATGTATATTAATATTCGAATATTTATTAATAATATTTGGACCATTAAATGTCTTCATTCCTTTATATAGTATAAAACTCGGCCAAAAGCCGAGCTCCGAGGGTTTGTTTACCAGTGTTGCTATGGTGACCGGTCTTGCGCGTTCCAACGGTTTATTAGGTATCTAAGCTGTCTAATCACTTCATTCACTGCCTCTTCCGTGGTCATTACAATATTATGAAATATGAATAGACTTTGTCGGGTTCGGATTTTATACTCTGGTGAAAAGAGAACTTTTGTCATGTTAAAAAAAAAAAAAGAAAGTCGTTCGATTAGTCGACTAATCGAAAAAATAATCGCTAGATTAGTCGTTAGAAAAATAATCTTTTGGGACAGCTATAGTGCTTTTTGAGGATGAGCTATCAGTTTTTATTACACGAAGAAGACATGCGATAATAGGAATTAAATGGCGAAGCGAAAGACGCGCTAATGCCAATTACTAAGGAACGGAAAAGGGTAGAAACAAACTTTTTTTCTAGAAGAAAGAAGAGATCCTACTATTTCTTATGGTGGTTTCAGAGTTTACAACACAGCCCCCTCCACACACAAACACATACACACACTGACACAGGCACACGGCCCGACAATCAATCCAGAATACCTAGACATGAATGAAAAATATGTTGCATAATGTTTGAGCCACTACAGGATAGTTTATACATGCTGAAATAATAAAGCATTATTAAATACAGCTAGCTTTTTTGTTTACTCTTAATCTATTAGGCTGCAGCTTTGTGGCAGTTTTCTTTATTGTAATTCTGCACCATAAATGATAGTTTGACTATCATAATAATATATACAGGCTCTATATGGTATGACTATAAACTTCATAGGCTGTGTTCACAGACACCTGTCTTTCTGGTTTGTGTGTGCAATACACATTGTTTGAATGTAAACAGCAGTGCAATAAACATGGCATTAAAACATGGCCTGCTCTTGGGTTTTTCCTTGCAAAGGTGGAGAAGGAACCAGCAGCAGCACTGGTACCCCAAGTGCTCCTGCAGAACTGGAGAGTGTTGGTACACAGTCAGAAACAGAGCAGGACCTCCCAGGTACCACTTAAGAGCACACAGAGTATGCTTTTAGATTAATAGGTGATTTATTAATGAAACTATCAGTAAGTGTAATCAGGAAGAATACAATTGATGACTGCATAATATGTAATACAAGTTTAGAATCAGGCTATACTTGTCAATCTCATTCTGCAGAGCAACCAGACGTTGAGGTTGAGGAAGAGGGAGAGAGAGAGACAGGTTCAGAGTCCAGCACAGGAGAAAATGAAAGGGAGAAAACAGAACATTCATTTGATTATTTTGCCCGCCCTCAGCCCAAGGACTATGACTTATTTTTTAAGAACCACCCAAAACAAACCACTCAAAGAATCATCCCTAATGTATTCAATTCCAAAGATGGCACCAACAGAATATGGCTGACATACAATGAAGGAACTCACTCCTTCTTCTGTTCAGTATGTCTAGCATTTGCAAAACCCTCTGCCAGTGAAAGCACATTTGCCAAAGGAGGGATGCATGATTGGAAACATGCCCATCAGAGGGTACAGGAGCATGAGAGAAGCAAGACTCACAGAGAGAGTGCAGAAGCCTTTTTTCTCAGAGCCAGCAGGGGTGACATTTGTAGCCTTTTGAGTGACAAACAAATGTCTATTCAAAGAGAGCAGATCAGAAAGAGGAGGCAGGTCATGGAACGTGTCATAAATGTAGTAAAAGTTATCGGTAAATGCGGGCTTAGCTACAGAGGACACAGCCAAGAAGCTGCGTATACATTGGAAAACATCGCCAGCAACCATGGCAACTTTCTTGAACTAATTTTGTTGCTGAGCAAATATGATGTCTGCCTACAAGAGCACGTTAAGGATTGTATTGAGAAGAGTAAAAAACAGATGAGAAGTAAAGGAAGAGGGTCATTGGTAACAATGATGTCCAAAACGACAGTAAATAAAGTTATTGAAGTCATCAGGTCATTGATTCAGCAGACAATTGCTGTTGAAGTGAAAAGGGCAGGGATGTTCTCTGTACAACTGGACACAACACAGGATTTGACATCCAAAGACCAATGTGCAGTAGTTCTGCGATATGTCACTACTGTTGTCCATGAGAGACTCATTGCTGTCATTGACTGTGAGTCATCAACTGGACAGTAATTTGTGGACCTTGTAAAAGAGACACTCGCAAAGATGGACATAGACATCAAACATTGCATTGGCAATGCAACAGATGGAGCAGCTAATATGCAGGGAAAATACAGAGGCTTCTCTGCATTGATTACAGAAGTATCTCCCAACCAAGTCCACATTTGGTGTTACTCACACATCCTAAATCTTGTGCTGAGTGACACCACTCGGGTTGTTGTTGCAAGCAAATCCCTTTTCTGTCTCCTGAACGACATTGCAGTGTTAATTCGAGACTCCTATAAGCGCATGCACCTATGGGAGGAAACCACTGAGGGCAAGAGACGCAGGCGTCTAGGTGTCATTGGTGAAACACGCTGGTGGGCTAAAGATGAAGCATTGAAGAAAGTCTTCGGACGCTTTGCAAAGCCCAACCAGGCACTCTACACAGATGTCATCATCACTATGGAGAAAATTGAAAAGGACATGACCATAAAACCTTCTATCCGAAGCAAGGCCCAAGGGTACAAAGATGCTCTGCTATGGTATGAGACGATTCTCACAGCTGAGATTTATCTCAGGATCTTTGAGAACACATCCCCTCTCTCAAAATATTTGCAAACAAGTGGGATAGATTTTGTGACAGCACAACACCTAGTGACTGGAACAGAGGATAATCTGAGAAAGTATGCAAGAGACTTTCAGAGTGTGAAGAAGGCAGCAGACAACTTTGTTGAGTGGGCCAATGGCATTCTGGAAGAACAGCAGAACTGATGCTGAAGCTCAAACTGCTCTGCCAGAGAAGAGAACAAAAAAAAAGAAGAGAAGGCCAGGTGAATTGGCAGAAGATGACCTCATTGCTAATGCTGACAAAAATTATGAAATCAAAATCCACAATGTGATACTGGACACTGTTGTGGAAAGTATCCACCATCGTTATGCAGCAAATGCAGTGCTCTGTGCAGATGTCTCCTGCATGGATCCTAAACGCTTTCCTGAAATCAGAGAAAAGGGCCTTCCAAACACAGCCATGAAGGAGCTCAGCAAATGCTTGTTGAAATTTGATGACCGTGCCACTGTTGAAGCATTGCAGGCTGAACTGACCAGCCTTGCACAACACTGTGAAAGACTCAAACAATCACACCAAGATGAGTACAACACCAGGGCTGCCACCACCAGTGATGACTCTGGAGAGGATCTTGATGAAAGTGTGGAGTTTGTGAGCACAAGTTGTTCAGCCTGTAAAAACTGCCTGGTATGCTGCTATTTACTCCTGTCACAGTACAATCTGCTCACAGATGCATATCATATCATTGGTTTGGGCTACAAGTTCATCCTCACACTATCAGTCTCACAGGTGGCCTGTGAGAGGACCTTCTCTACTCTGAAACTTGTGAAGAATCGCCTGAGAACCTCTCTCAATCAAGAGAACTTAGAAGCATTCATGCTCATGGCAACAGAGAAGGAGATTCTAATGGCACTTGACAAAGATGACATTATTGACAAGATGGCAGAGAGCAGTGAGCTACTGCGCCGCCTACTGGTTTACTAGGGATAATCGCTGACTGGTTACTCTTAGTGATCTACTTTATTGACACTAATGAGTGAATATTGTATTCTAAGTTCTTCTTTGTTGTTCTTACATTGTTGCTTGTTAAATTTAAAGAAATTAATATATTCCAGTTTTGATAAATGTTTTATATGTTTGATGCTTGAAAGTAAAGTTAATTATTGAACATCCAAGCTAGTATTTGTCTCTCTTTTTACAAATATAGGCCCATTGTTTTGTGTGTCTTGCCTTGTACATTTGTGTATCCTATGGCTGCTGTCCTCAATAGTTTTTGAGTATTCATCCATTGCTATAACATTTGAAAACAGGGTTTTCAATGAAAATCATATATTCAAATAGATAACTCATCGGTTACTCCTTAATCTCTTAACTATCAAATAGTGTTAAAATACACAACTAGAGGTATGGTGGTCTGCATGAGAAGGGTGGCCTGGAATGTCATCAAATTCCTGGCCTGAATTATTGTCCCAGTCCGCCACTGGTAACCATTGTTGGAGCAGTGTTTATTCTCAAGATGATTTTGGATAATAGTTTGTGGTTTGCATATCTAACATTTCCCATATCTTTCATATAATCAGGCGCGTCGTTAGACCTGGGCATTCGAGGCTATAGCCCCGGATCTTTTGGGAATAGCCCCGGATCGCTGTGCCGTCAAAAAAAACAAAAAAACATAATGATGAAAATAGCCCCGTAGAGTTTACTTCTTTGTGGTTGCATTACCAGCAGCCATAGATGCAACATTGTAGCGAGTGAAAACTGCAAAATCCCGACATGTCCATAATGGGCAGATTTAGAATAATTTGTTGCAAAATGTTGCAAATTCAACGTCGGTATTCTTTCTTCTCTATGCATAGCGCATCTCGTCGATATTGCTGTTTCTTGCTGCTAGCCTTTTAGTGAGATCAGAGAGTGTTAAGAAGGACAGTATTAAAATATCTTTGCTAAGATGGATATAAGAAGAGGGACCCGCAGTGAATTCAACCCGGTTGACATTGGGTCGGTGGATGTCAGTGATACCGTAAAACTTCAATAGCCCGGGCTTTTATTTTTTATTTTATTTACCACCCTGAGAGTTGACTTATTTAAACATCTATCTATCTATCTATCTATCTATCTATCTATCTATCTATCTATCTATCTATCTATCTATCTATCTATCTATCTATCTCGCTCTCGCTCTCTCGCGCTCTCGCGCTCTCTCGCTCTCTCGCTCTCTCTCTCTCACACACTCTCTATCTCTCTCTCTCACACACACACACAAACACACACACGAAACACACATCATATTTCCCACAACCACGTCAAAATGTATTAGCACCAGCTATAAACATTCTAGCACCCCCGTAGCTCCCGCAATCCTAATTCTTTGACGACGCTACTGCTTGGCCATGGTGAAGGCTTTGAATAGGTATTTATTCTGCTCCAAACCTTTTTACACTCCACATGGTTAGTATGTATAGTATGTTCCACATACTATACATACTATAACTAACATGGTATAAAAAGTAGTCGTACACAATATCTGCAAAAGGAAGGAACTTGTTTGTGGGGGCTTTGAGCTTTCTTTCAAGGGGGAACTAATCCAGCATATTTTGCATTGGACTCAAGTATCCTCTTAAAACAGCTCTGCCTTGAAAACTATGTAAAGCTATATGTAATATAGCTTTTTAATATGTAAAGCTGAAAGTGGGAACTATATGAAATGCAAGTCTTATACTCCACACTTGAATCAAAAGTAATAAAAAATGGTTGAATACATCTACCAAGGAGCAAAGGTATAAAAATTCAAACTATTTTTGGACTTACCGGTTTGATGCACCCTTCAGTCTGTACAGTGTTTGAATGAGAACTCTCTTCCTTTTTCTTCACTATAGACGGCGATGGGAGGCCCTGTGTTGTAATCAGGGTGGGGACGGGGGGGGAGATTTCTTTTTTAGTTATCTGCAGCAGTTTTTTCTGTTTCCTGTATTGCATTGTATAGCCACCCTACCTTCCTCAGTGTCATCTAAATGTTTAACTTTGTGCTTGGAGTAAACCGGTCACAAGGTTGAAGGCATCCCCTTATGCATTATTTTACTTGAGTAAACATGTCTTGGGTAAACATTATCTGATTTATTTACATCTGTTGTTGTGGGGAGGGTGTGAAACTGTCTAAACCGCTCTGTCTAACTGTATTCTGGACTCACTCTGCTAGAGAGGAGTCTAGTGTATGCATACATTAAAATAGGTTAATTGTCTACAACTATTAGGTGCTTTTTTGCATTTAGAAGTCTCATCCGTTGTAGAGACGCAATATCGCTTAAAGAAATTGATACGATGGGGGGTATTACCGAGGCGTTCTCGTGTTGCATCATGAGCTCATCTAAAATAAAGGAAGTGTGCCTGGGTTTGCCCTCAAGACTTGTCATGAGGAATTGGTAGGAGGCTGTGGTCGCTGGAGATCCCAACGCTTGTCTAGTCTGGTCTGCAACAATCACTCCAGCGTGTGAATTATAATAATAAAAATAATAAGAAGAAGAATTATACCCTGTGTCAGAAGGTACTTCCAAAATGGGCTCATCGTCAGCATCGAGTAGCCAAGGGATGAGGTTCCTTCATAGATTTATAAATTGTACAGAGCTATTTAGTCATATTGGCAGAAGAACAAAGCCCTGCAGCAGGCATCTGCCAGTGTGTTGAAGTGTGCTTCCGGTTAGGTTAGAGTGGTTGGGACTGTTTGAATCAGTGGAGTCTCACCTTTCATGATGTATAGTTTGTCTAGATTTTTGTTATGAACAAATACAGATGAAGGTAAAGCAGCAGTGCACAGCTATTTGCAAGATAAAAGTGGTGCTTGGTCAGAGAGCTGCGCTCGCGTGACCTCTATTTTTTCTGGTTTGTAGCCTACCCTGCGGCCGAAGCATCCGATTGCCTGGTGCACGTGACATCATGACCAAGAGGCAAGAGCAGACTTGTAATTTAAAGCTACAACGTTGTGAATAGGTCTGGTTCATGCTGCAACCACCACTGCCACGCCATGACATGGACAAATGTATATATTATATATTCTTTGTGGTTGCACAATTTGGACGCACCAGTTCCGGCGCCTATGTTTCCAAACCGTTTAAAAGATCACGGGTTGAAAGGGAGGGAAAGACATGTAGCATAGGATCGCAGTTTGTGATTAAAACTTTGGTTCCTACAAGGCGTTCTGTTATGTGTCTTCGTATTATATATAAGAGCCAACAGCCGGCCGGATGGCTTCTATTTTGAGGACCATCTTGTCCTATAATGACGGAAGGAGCTACTTCAGATGGACATGGTTAAGATAACGTACCGTCACAAAAGTGGATGAATTTACTTGTTCAGATACTGTATATTGATATTAATATTGTTAAGGCACTAAGTTGCATAGTAAAGGTTTAATTACTTACATTCTATTAGAATATTTTCTAAGGAACTGAATGGTAATTGTAACTTCTGCTGCTAGGGGCCCCTCAATCAAGGCAATCACAATATACCTAGTTTGTCGACCTTTTGAAGTAGTCTCGGAACATGGGAGTTTTTTTTCTTATCACCACCATTTCCGGGGAAAATTACTCATGCAGAAATCGATTCAAGGACGAGTTAATGTAGGCTATCAAAGTTTTATTGGAAGTTATGTTTATTCACTGAAGCAATGTTCCCTGCCATAACCCCAATGAGGTGGCTTTACTGGGTTTACAGAGTTTGGAGTGCAAATATACCACACAATAGAAAACAGCTATAAACTGGACTTTAACCAGGGTCAACATACCCAACTAATCAATTACAAAACTATTTACAGGCTAACCATACCTTTTTAAATATACCACACAATAAAAAAACAGCTATAAACTGGACTTTAAAGCTAGGGTGGGTAATTTTGGAGAAAACAGCCGTTGAGACTCCGTTGTGTTCTCTCTGGTCCCTCCCTGCCACGCTCTACCTGCCGTAGCTCCTCCCTCCGAAAATCAGTTATGCGCGTTCATGTGAATTCAGTTACATTGATAGGAAGACGAAACACCATTGCAACAACTTTATAACAATACATGGAATATCATATGCTACACTTCCCTCGCTGTGCTTATCTTGGCAGTTGTGTCAAAGTAGCTTTTACACAAACGTGACTCGGACATTATCCACAGTTGCGTTGAGGCCTAAGCGACGTGTGAGCACAATCTGTGTTATTCCGACAGGTTAGTTTGACCATAACTAACACATAAAACGGACCGGAAAAGAACCATGGGCCGATGCAAGACATCCTACGGAACCGTATTGAAACGGTTACATTACAGAACCGTAATGTAACAGTTATCGTGGCTCTGCCTAGTAAAAAACCATACCAGCCGACACTTTACATATTCTTCACAATATACCATGGAGAGATATCACTATTCCTTACCTGTCTATAAGAAATGTAGCCATCTCAGCGTCCGATTTTACGTTTCTCAGGTCACGTAACTCTCTCCATCGCTCATAAGCCACGCCAATGTTTACTCTGGTTTTATTTCGAGCTCTCTCCGCCTCTCTTTTAGTAGCTGTCCTTTCAACAAGTGTCTTTCCTCTTTTTTCGCTGTCTTAGTGGTGTTAGTTGTTGGTATCCGGGGAATGGGAAATTTAGGGGCCGTTGATGAAGACATTGCTATTCATTCGTTGTCGCCGTAGTAGTGCAAAACTGTCAGACTGCTAGGCTTGTGAACGCTCACGCAGGGACGCACCAACGTCGTTGCCAAGGTGAACGGACAGTCCCACAGCCAATAAAAACGGAGAATCAGAGCCTCGCTCTGATTGGTCAAAGTGTACATGAGCGGTGGCAATTTTTGGGGGCAGCACACAGAGGCAGGGGAGAGCAAAGTAATGGGCAGATATTCTCAGAGCACTTCACCTACATATAACTGACTGGCTATTATGACAGTTTTGCCAAATATCACAGTAAAAAGATTACCCACCTTAGCTTTAACCAGGGTAAACATACCCAACTAATCAATTACAAAACTATTTACAGGCTAACCATACCTTTTTAAATAAAAAAATAAAAACAACATAGCCCATTGACTTATCTTAACACACTGTAATGTGTACAGTAAAGTTAAAAAATTACAACAATGTTCAACACGCTTATTTTATTAATTAGTAGTATGTGTGAATCTCACATTCACCTCGCTTCCATTCAGTCCATAGACGGTCCATATTGACCCAGATGAGCTGGATGGAGCTCATTACATAAACCTGCCTGTAGTTTGCGGTGTGGTTATGGTGTGGTTTCCTGGTTATTTTTGTACATAGGCAAGTCTTACAGAGCACTAAATATGGGGGCAGGAAACAACAACATACAGACCGGATCAAGCAAAAGGTACATAAACAAGTTTTATATGTTGTTAGCCTCATAGCATATTTGCCTAAGTCATATTTTAAGGTTCATCTTGTATTTAGCGTCAAAAATCCCCAGGTAAATTAGATGACCTGTGCCGATAGTGATTATGGAATGTTAAAAGCACTCTGATTGGCTTAGGATATAGCCAATGAGGCACAGTGATTCATCAGCATTAGGAGGGTAGAGTTAAGTTAGATATCACAATTTGGCCAAAATACAACTTTCGCAATTATGCTATGAGGCTAACGATCATGGATTTTCTGGAATGGCACAATTTTATTGGAATGATAAAATATAATCTGAGCCCGTCGGTGGCAAATATGAGCACTTTTAGAGGACGTACATTGACTGGTGCTATTTCCCATAAGGATAAAAAAGAATAAAAATTATCAATGGTCTGAACTGATGAAGGTCAGACAGACCAAAGCGTTGTAATAAACGTGGCTAGGCAGTGTGAACAGCAAGCTAAATGAATACATAAAGAAATCTAAAACATCCCGAAATACGTTGCATCAAAGGCTAATTCCATCAGCCTGTGTAGAAAACAGTAAATCATTGTCCACTTTCAGCCACGCGTGTGTTGCAGCAGACATCCATGTGTCTGATCTTTGTTGGAAAATTGACAGATGATCCGGTGAGTGCAGCGACCTCATTGCTCTTGTTGAGAGCAACATGGAGTGGTCTGCAGTCCCATCAACGTGTTCCAGGTGTTGGACATTCAGAGGCAGCCTAGTAGATGCGCAGACGGCAACAATGTAGAGGCCACTCTGGGTGACTACTTACATGTTTCCATTTGAATTTGTATTATTCAACGTTTTCATCTCCAAATCCTCAGCGACTGTGAAAGAAACAAAAACGCATGCAATTAACACTCAAAGCCATAGTACTTTTTAAAGTTTTTAGTTTATTTCCAAATTGGGATCTTGTTCTAGTTTGTTTCAGCTCGCCGTTGTAGTAGAGGTCTTCTTCAGTAACGGTACGACCCGGGAGGATGAATGAGGTATGATAGTAAAACTATTTATTAAAGAAGGCAATCGAATCATGCAATAAAAATATGCAATTCAGGGTTGGTTCAAGAAGCACCTGTGTGTGTCATTCATTCATCTTAATGGGTTTTTTATCTGGTTACTAGGAAAACTAGTAGTTGATCCGTCCATCATACATCTGAGTTGGACACCCTCACCTGTGATGTCAATAAAGGATTGTTTTGAAACGGCTTATATTGGCAAATTCAAATTGATGCGTAGAGTGGCCTAGTTAGGTTTCGCCAGATTGATTTAAAAAAGCATTATCAAGAAAGTATATTAACTCAGGCCTAGCCCCTATTAGCATGTCTTGTCTTGTTTAATGACCTTATTTATGTATGGACGGCCCATTTGGGTCGTGGGTGGGTTCTGTGCCAGCTAACAATAGATCCACTCAGCCCTCGGCCTGGGTTGAGTGGCTAGAGTTTGTTTGTGCGCGTTGCCATGGTAACAATTGTTTTTGGCTCGCCATTACAGCGCAGTATGTGAGCTAGCGTTACATGGTTTGTGGTGGGCTTTTTCCCCGATGGATAGCAAGAAACATGCTCTATTACGTAGAGAAAAATAATTTAAACAATAGTTCAATCGTTTTTTTTACTGTTCTTGATTGTTTCAAATGTCATGATCCCAGAGACTCACCGGGCGGCTGAGGCAGGAAACTCTCGCCTTCTGGAAACAAACATGGAAGGGTATAAATAACATCTTGAGTGGATTACTGTTGCTATGGAAAAGGCTTATGGCCGGGTCACCTCCGCTATGCCCTCTTTAATGAAAATAAATTTAAACAGAAAAATATTACATTTTGGCAACGGTAAAACGATATTTCAACAATATGTACCTATGGTCTACAGTTTATAATCAGTCATCTTTCAAGCATTTCACTTCTTTCTTGGTAACCACAGTGACTCACCTGCGACTCCTTCGGTTGCTGGTACTGGATCGGCTTGTGGGGCTGATTGGGCTGGTTGCTGTTTACAAACTGAGGAGAAACCACAGAAAAAACCAAAGCCCATGTTAAACATCGCCAACGGGTGACTTTTTAAACTAAAGGGATTCAGCCAGCTTGTGACAAGCTGGCTGAATCCCTTTAGTTTTTAGTCATGAGTGAGTATGAAATTCGTAATGATCTAGCTAAACATCCTGCATAGACAGACGAAAATTGTCAACAACTTTTATCATACTGGCGTTTATTTATTTTAGATTGTTTGCTCAACGATCTTGTGTGCACTTACGTGGATTTCTTTTGCTTTTCTTCCACCAAGCAAATACCCCAACCAGCAGGAGTGGTACGATTAGAAGTAGAAGGCAGAGTAGTAAAGTATTACCTTGAAAAAAACACATTGGCACCAGAATGAACGTAAGTTAATGAAATAGCAGCCTATATCGTTACAATTACTATTTGTTGTTTGGGAATGCTCTGCTTGACATGAAGGGCACTTCAGTTCATATTCAATGTTCTCAAATGACTGAAAGACATGACAAACAGTCAGGTCTTTTCTTTACCGCCACCAACTTCGAGAAAGCTACCACTATAATCCCTATCTGCCTGTGTCCCTAAATGACATTCACCTTTGGGCTGCTTACAGACCATCTTCTCGTCAGAGGAAACGCCCCCCAAAGAGCATCTGATGAGTTGCTGTGGTTTGTCTGAACAGTTGAAGAAAGCAGTACTAGAGATGTTGAACAGCAGAGAAGTATTATCCTGCTTAACTATGTTCTTCCATTGAAGCTCAAGGACACCAGAAACATTCCATAATATTTCGCTTTCTGGGTAGGCTGCGATGGCAGTACATGTAAGCGAGGCATTGGAGACGTCACCAGCGCTCTCAGGGTTGTGGTGCTCTAGTGTGACTGCATAGGGGGTTGCTAGAGAAGAGGGAAAACAAGAGAAGGTCATTACAGAAGATACCAGGAGATAACTCGCGCAAACGTGCTCAGCAAATCTTTGTTACTTTTTCATGTTTGACTTTCATAAAAGAGTTTACAGCAGTTCTGTGTAATAAATGTTTAATAAAAGTGTAAAAATAACACATAATTGATGTATACTGCCTTAATGCCTGTATAAAAGTGAAACAAATTGAAATTGGCATCCTGACATGTGTTCGCCCTCTGCCTAGTTCCAGAGTTCAATTCTGAAATTCCTCCAAGTCTGAAAATAACCTTCATGGTTTATAGAAACACTGGAGAGAGTTACATACTTTACATAAAATATAAAATACCTACCATTTAAGAGTTGATCTGCCCACATTTATGCATTTCAGAATAAACTGATTGGAGTGGTTGAATTTAATAGGTATGATATATTTATGTTACCAATGTTCTTGTTGAGAGTGGGATTAAGTAAACGGAGGCCTACCAGTTATGTTTAGCGTTATTATGGTGTCTTCAGTTTTTCCTCCGCTGACCCCATGGTTTACGATGCATTTATATGTCCCATTGTCTGAGACGGTTAGATTCTGAAAGGTTACCGTTTTATCCAAATGGTTCAAGGAGGTGTCAGGTCGACTGGGCTTACCGAGCTTCTTCGTGCTATGATATCCAATTATAACTCTTTTAAAATCTGTGCCTCCTTGAAAGTAAATAGATTGTATGTCATCCCTAGTTGAGTTGCATTGAAATACGACCGTCCCTCCGACCTCTCTGGAAAGAGTAAGGCCAGTACAACCTGAAAGAGAAAGGTTGCAACTTATTTAGAGAGAATGTCAAGTCTGAAACAAATGAATGCAAACTGTTCTCTCTATAGCCTCCACATCACATTACTGCAACACACAGACAGAACACCACACCCACTTGACCATGTGTTAACAAATAAATATCCCTAGTATGTGTATATTTAGCCGCTCATTTGGCAAAGCTTGCTGGAGTCAGAGTTGTTTGTATCTATTGTCTCGCTTGTTAGTTTTTGCCAAGAAAACCGACACTGCCTGCGACTATAAAATAGTTTCTACCAAAGGGGAGGTTCATTTTAGAAAATCCACACTGACTTTGAGATGGACCTTGGCCAACCTTTGTAAGGGTATGATGTGATGTGGAGGCTGTTATGTTGTGTGATCTTTGGTATGAAGGTATGAATGATTGCCTGATGTCTTGTACCTGCACCTCTATTAATCTTGATGCGTCTGCAATAATGCAGAATGAGAAACTACAGGCTGAAGGGTGTGGTAAATGTTGCCCTCGGACAATGCATTAGATGTGTCCACATCAAACCTTTCGGTATGGCTGCATACAAAGTCGATTAGGCTATTTATGTATGGAGTAATTTTGCAAGAATTTGCAAAGATTCTGGCAATTCTGATGAAATTATGATATTAGTTTATTAGAGTAACAGCTGAAATTATTACAGTTAGTCTTATAAGTGAAATATTTTCTTACCCTTGACAAAGAAGGGAATTCCCAGCAAAATAAATAGCATCTCCATCTGGGAACAACATATACATTACAAAAGTTAATCTTAATTATAAAACATGCAATAACAAATGTGTTCAGGTAGCTAAATCCAATTTCAAAAACAGGTTTTGAAACACATTTGGCCATATAGCTTCTACATTGCCATTCTGCTCGTGATTAGATGTTCTTCATAGTCTAGTTAACATAATGTTAACATAATTCTTGTAAGTCCATTATCATTCTTGATTACTATAGTTGTTGAGGTCAAGGTTGGTCACGTTCCTGAAGATATTTATGTTAGACATATGCATGTAGGAATTACTGGTTGTAGCTTATGTTGTTATTTTATGTATTGCTGCAGGGCTTCTTCATCGTTGTCATTAAATAAGAAGTTTGATATCGAGGAGTGTATTTCCTCATGAAGAAGCCATGGTTGAGCACTGAGCCCAGGACGCTCAGTGCTCATGCCCCAAGCGTAAAGCCCCTCCACCACGGCCTCAGGCAATACCATTCCCCTGCACTACAACCGTCGTTTTGACGCTGTCCTCTCAGGCTTCGAGCGCAAAGAACGTTGTGTGGATGATACTGTCCACTATGACACTGACCTAGAGCATCACTGGTGGAGGACCATCGACTTCCTGACTCGCGTCGGCCGGTCGGGCATTGTGTTGAACCCAGATAAGTTTCAATTTGCGGAGAGGAGCGTAGATTTTGCTGGGTTCGGGGTGTCAGACACTACCATAGAGCCACTCCCAAAGTACTTGGACGCCATCTGGGACTTCCCCACCCCAGACTCCACGACAGATATCGGAAGCTGGTTTGGCCTTGTCAATCAAGTAGCGAACTACGCCCAGTTGTACGACACTATGGAGCTATTCAGGCCGTTCCTCAGCCCACGCTGCAAATTCTCGTGGTCCCCTGAACTGGAGGAAGCCTTCCAAACGTCCAAACAATCCATAATTGGGGCCATCCGTGACAGGTACGCCAAGATCGTTTATTGGCCTATGCGCCACCGCGACCACTGACATACCATGGCATATGCCGTTCAGGAACGGTAAATGCCGTTCCCAACCATGGTATATTACACCAGAACACCCTGCCTCCTCCCTATAATTTCACGACAAGTGTAGTGTTCTCGTGCAGTGTGTTGTAACTCTGACTAACCACCGAGTTTAACAGTAGCCAATGAAGACAGAGGGGTAAGGTTGACCATTTACTGTCACACTTCCTCATCAACAGACGGGGGAAACTGCCAATAAAAGAATTAGGGCTGTCAAGCGATCAAAAAAAATTATCTAATTAATACAGGCTCTGTGATTAATTAATCTAAATTAATTGCATACTTACATTTTTCTGAGAAAGTATTTAAAAATAATTTAATTCAAGTAAATTATGGCAGATGAGTGATTCAATGAATAATAGACATAATAGACTTTGAAGATCAATGCCTCTTTTATTTAAAACATGTCTTTCATTAACATAGGGTGCATTTTAAGATCAAATTAATAACATTTCCATCTCACTCAAGATTCAATGCATCTCAGTCAAGTGTGGCTTGACGAGGCTGCCTGCTAGCACCAGCTTCAGGGGCTGTGGCAGCTCGTACCTGCGAGCTTGCTACCAAATGTTTTGCGTTGAGGTGATATTCAAGGGTTGATGAGCTCCGGTGATAGGAAAATTCTTTACTTCAGAGATTGCAGGTAACGGTGTTCCTATCTACAGTTCCGTCTGGGAGATTAAACTTGAACTTTTCGTTCACGGGGCCGAGCAGCGTCTTCTCGTCCGCCTCCATTTTGTTTCAACGCAAATGACGCACCGGGTCAAAGGGCACTATAGAAGCACGATTAATCTGCGTTAATTCTTTTAACGCTTTATATTTTCTGTGATTAATTCGTTTAAATTAACTCGTTAATTTGACAGCCCTAAAAATAATACAAAAATATTGTCTGTCCATTTATGAATTAAAGTAAAGTAATTATCCACATCCCGTTTTACACATAATTATTTAAGAAATAAGTGTAAGAAAATTAAATGAATGCCTGGAGAGGCAACACACTCCCCGTCTGACCTATGTGAGGTCACTAAGAACTTCTACAGGTCTTGAACATAGTCTTCAGATCAGTCTTTAGGAAGGAGCAGAACAATCTCTGCAGTCGGCCGGATAAAGGTTTTGACATTGCCTTTATCAGTTGTTTTCACTTCGACCTTCCTTACATGCCCATCTCTCCCAGGGAAAGTGGCATTGACTCTGGCCATAGGCCAGTAGTTGCGAGCGGCCTGCTTGTCTCTGAGCAGAACCAGATCTCCAACCTGAAGGTTTCTGCGGGACACAGTCCACTTCTGTCTGTATTGCAAAGAAGGTAGGTTCATGGCTCTAGCGGGTCCAGAACTGGTTTGCAAGGGCCTGGACTTGCCTCCATTGCTTTGTGTAAAGGTCCTTGTCAGAAAAGTCTCCAGGAGGAGGTGGAACTCCCGACTTCTGTGTGAGGATCATGGACGGAGAGAATATGAAGGGTTGCTCGGGATCCATACACACAGGTAAGAGTGGGCGTGCATTCATAATCGCTGTGACCTCCGCCATTAGTGTGCAAAGCACTTCAAGGGTCAAGCAATTGTTTTGCTGTTGGAGCATTGAATCGAGGATTCTTCTCGCAACGCCAATCACACGCTCCCAGGAACCTCCCATATGAGAGGCGTGCGGGGGGTTGAATTCCCAGCTGCATCCTTGTTTGCTGAGGTACCTTTGCAACGCTTTGTCCATCCCGAGCTCCTTGCTTGCTCCAACAAAATTGGTTCCGCAATCGAATCTGAGCTGTTTGGCCAGGCCTCTGAGTGCGAAGAAACGTCTGAGGGCATTTATGCAACTGGATGTGTCTATAGATTTGACTACCTCGATGTGAACAGCTCTGGAGCTCATACAACTGAACATGATGGCCCAACGCTTGCTCTCTGCCTGTCCTCCTCTGGTGCGTCTAGTTTTAACAGACCAGAGCCCAAATACATCGAGGCCCACAAATGTGAAAGGAGGGCACATTTCGAGACGCTCTGAGGGCAGATCCGCCATTTTTTGTTCTTCCAGCTTCCCACGTAGCTTGCGGCAGGTTAGGCATTTGTGGATTACTGAGTTGATGAGCTTCTTGCCCCCCAAGAGCCACAGTCCTGCTGCCCTAATCGCTCCTTCCGTCAGGTGATGGCCTTGGTGTCTCACCTGCTCATGGTGATGCCGTGTGAGTAGTAGTGAAATGTGGCTTCCTTTGGGCAGAACTATCGGGTTCTTCTCTGCGGTAACAAGATGAGAGTGCTTTAGTCGGCCTCCAACGCAGATAAGGTCATTCTCCAAGATTGGGTTGAGTGTCCTCAGAGGACTGCTCTTTGGTATGGTTTTGTTGGATGGAGGGCTAACCGAGGTAAGTTACATTTATGCCAGCCTTTGCACTTGCTGTCTTGGTTTGAATGTCTGTAGGATCTTGCCATGTGCACGAGGAATGCAACTCCTCTCACCAGCGAAGTAAAGGTGGAGAAGCGCTCGAAGCGACCAGAGGTGAGTACCTATTCCTCCAGGTGAGTTTGTATCTGTGGTCGGATTTCAGAGTCTTTTTCAGGGTCAATTAACCTGAATCTCTCAGCTGTTTCCGTTTTCTCTGCAGTTGGTTGACGCAGGAAGGAAGGTCGAGTGAACCAAGAGGTCTGTGCTAGGCGGGATGCAGGTAAAGACCTTGACGCATGGTCAGCGGGGTTCTCTTTGGTACATACGTAGTGCCATTGCTCAGGCTTTGAGGACTGCCGGATTCGTTGGACTCTGTTGTAGACATACGTGTAGAATAGTTTTGTTTTGTTACAAATATAGCCAAGCACTACTCTGCTGTCTGTGTAAAACTTAATGGCATCTAACTTCAGGTCCAGCTCATCCTGGATAAGATCTGCCATCTCTGCTGCCAAGACGGCGCCACACAGCTCAAGCCTTGGTAATTGTCAGTTCTGACAGGGGTGCTAGCTTGGCCTTGCCCATAACAAAACCTACTTCGGTCTTCCCATCTTCCTGCACCACCTTCAGGTAGGCCACAGCCCTGATGGCTTGGGTTGACGCGTCCGAGAACACACACAATTCCCTGTGAACAGCTTTCGTGAGGGAGGTCGTCGTATATGTGCGCTGAACATGAAGCTGTTTCAGGTCTTGGAGGGAATCTCTCCAACCTTCCCATCTGCTTGATTTGTCTTCCGAAAGGGGTGTATCCCAGTCACAAAGTTCGGAGGTAAGCTCCCTAAGGAAGGCTCTTCCCTGGATCGTGACGGGCGCCAGTAGACCCAGGGGATCAAAAATACTGTTGACTGTGGAGAGGATTCCACGTCGAGTGAATGGTTTATCCACAGTTGATGCAGAGTAGGTGAACGTGTCGGACGTGATGTCCCAGAGTAGACCCAAGCTCCGTTGTGTGGGTGCAGCTTCTCCACTCCACTGTGGATGACGGTCATCATCCAAATAGAAGTGTCTTTCCACAAACTCGACAGTATCAGCTCCATGCTCTCATGCACCCTCTCTTATGGTTCTTCGCAGCCCATAAGTGGCAACAGCAGGAGACGGTGAGTTGCCAAAGACGTGGACCTTCATCCGGAACTCAACAACTTCCTTCTTCACGTCACTGTCCTTATACCACAAAAACCGGAGGTAGTTTCGATGGTCTTCGTGCACTAAGAAACAATGAAACATCTGTTGGATGTCTGCAAGGATTGCAACACTCTCTTTCCGGAAGCGTAAAAGCACCCCAAGGGGGGAGTTGTTGAGATCGGGTCCAGTGAGGAGCATGTCATTGAGGGAAACACCAGAGTACTGGGCACTGGAATCAAAGACAACCCTGATCTGATTGGGATTCTGTGGGTGATAAACCCCAAACGTTGGGAGATACCAGCACTCCTCCTCTTCTCTCAGCGGTGGTGCTTCCTCGGCATGTCCATTGGCGAATATCTTCTTCATGAATGTCACGTACTGTTCTTGCATTGCTGGTTTTCTTTTCAAGGTTCGTTGCATGGATGCAAACCTATTGACTGCCTGCCCTTTGTTATTTGGTTAAAGGCCGGCGTAGTTCTTTGAAGGGCAGTGGGGCGACCCAACTGTTAGCGTCGTCTCTGTAGACGTTTGTGTCCATTATCTTCATGAAGATGGTGTCTTCCACTGATGGAGCAGGTTTGTTGTCGTTCTCAGTACGGTTGAACACTGTCTGTCCTAGCATAATCTCGGGTGCTGTACCAGACCTGTTAAAGCTTTGGCGTGTCTCCTTGACGTGCATGAAGCTTGTGCAGGGTTGAAAGATTGAGTGGCAACCGCTGTCCAGCACGTTGGTCTTGAACGTGTTGACTGTTGGTTTATGCACATTACCCAAGCACACTTCTCCTATCACTACCCAACCCAAATCCAGACGTTGGGCAAAGGGGGCGTTATGAGGTCCGTTGACATGCTGCCTTACCTTGTGTGCCCTAAGAACATCTCTTCCGAGCAGTAGTAGTATTTCTGCCTCTGGGTCCAGTTCAGGGATGTGCTCGGCGATGTGATGGAGATGAGGCTGATGAAGAACAGCGTTTGGTGTTGGAATCTTGGACCGATTATTCGGGACTCATGACACTCAATGAGTGGTGGGAGAGAAATGAGAACTGTGCTGTCCAGTGACTCGATTTCAAATCCTTCTGCCCTCTTGCCAGTTGTTTCTATGATGCCAGAGCAAGTTCTGAGATGGTACGGGAATGGTTTGCTCTTCACACTGAACAGCTTCAAGAACTCTGGCCTTGCTAAGGAGCAATTGCTCTGGTCATCCAGGATTACATAGGCTTTGATGGCCATGTCCTTTGAGCCTTTGGGGTAAAGCTATGCGAGACAGATCTTTGAGCATGAGCGGCTCCACTGGCCTGGACTGCAAACTTCTGTGCAGCTTGCTCCAACGACAGCCATAACAGGATCATCTTCTCCCTCCCCGCAGTACTGTCGTGACGTAGGAGGAGCCTTGACAGTTTGAGGAGGTGGGCCAGGGTGCATGGCTGTAACGTGATTGGTGCTGTTGCATTCAAAGCACTTCACAGGGGACCTGCAGTCTTTGGCGAGTTGGGAGATGGAGGCGCAGCACTTGAAACATATTCCTTTCTCTCTGAGGAAGGCTTTTCTATCATCGAGGAGTTTGTTCCTGAAGGTTCTACACCTTTTAAGGGGATGGGGTAGGTTATGTATTGGGCAGTTCTTGTAAGGGTCGTTGTTTGTTGTGGAAAGATCTGTTTTGTGCACTGAGATGGGTTTGTTGGTGTTAAAGTTCCGTAAAAATGGTTTGTCAGGTTTGATGGGTGTTGTGGTGCAGCCTTGATGAATGAAGCTAGAGTCGTTGCGCTTTTTCGCCTCGTAGGTAACAAAGCTGCAAAAGTGCTCGAAAGGAGGGAGCAGAGTTTCCGTTGTCCGGTAATTACCAGTCATTGACCAGAAAAAAATGAGGAGGACCGAAAATTCTAAATGTCTCCGGTCAGAATGACCAATTGAAATAATTCTCTCTGCACAATTTGAATTGTGTTTAAATATGCTACAGTGGTCATTTGTTTAGCCAATTGATTTAAAACAATGAGGGTTTTGATTGACCCGATATTTCCCACCACTATCCTCGAGCCGGGTCGGGCCGGGCCTTTGATGGAGCGTTTTTTGTTTTTTTTTAATAATTGCTTTATTGGCCTAATCTGAGGAGAAATCTACGCCATAAACAGAAATATTATAGGCCTTTATTTCACGGGTCTTCTCAATGCTGTGGAACGCTCCGTTCACTTGCATGGGTAGTAAGTAGTCCAGTAACTTGTCAACCCCAGCGTCTTCGGTTGCTAAGCGACGTCAACGTCTTTGGCGGACTATTTCACTGCTGATCAACACTACGAATGCTGGTAACGAATAAATTGTAAAAAGACACACCATGTGAAGTTATTTTTTGTTTTGGCAAGTAGCCGTGTAATAAGCGGGATAATGTATAGAACGTTGCCGGTCATTATCGAAAATAAGCCCCTTCAAGGCGAAGCATGACACCTCCGCTGCTCGCGGTGTCCTGTTCGCCCTGTCGGGGCTTATTTTCCCGATAATGACCAGCGTTCTATACATTATTCCTTACATATATATTTAGCAGAGTAGGCCTAAGTAACAAATGTGTACAAAGTAACATATGTATTAAAAAAAATGTCGGGTTGAAATCGGGCTCGGGCTCATAATTACAGTTAATGACCGGCACCAATTTTTTCTAGGGGAAACACTGGAAGGGAAGCGACCGTAGTTTCCTTCTTTGTACCATGACCCTGCAGACACCCACTTCTCCTGAAGTCCGTAAGGAAGTTTGTCTACGATTGGTCCTATGCCATGAGAGGTGTCCAGGTAGGACAAGCCGGTCAGATATCCATCTTCTTTAGCACCTTGGATCTCTGCAAGTACATCCCCAAGTTCGCGTAACTTCAAGTGATCCTTGGCTGAAATCTTAGGAAAGTTGGCCAGGCGCTGAAACATTGACTTTTCAATGACTTCAGGGGCAGCATAGGATTCACGCAACCCTTCCCATGCTTTGTTTAGAGCCAGGTTGGGTTGCTGACATGCACCGATGGCATGCGTTTAAAATGTTCGCTAGATTCTTTTCCAAGCCATTTGGTCATGAGGTCCAACAGTTGGGTTGCTGTGAGGTTAACTTCATTGGTTGCGCTGGAGAAAGAGGAGTACCATGCACGATAATTCTCGGGCTTGTCGTCGAACTGGTACAGCCCTGAAGTCACAAGGTCTCATCGTGCCAAATACTGTGCCAAAGGCTCCCCTAAAGTGGACATGGGTGTGCCACTTTGAGGGGAATGTCGCGGAGTATACGACGGAGCATGAGCGTTCATGGTGGGGTTGGCTCTACTAACCTTAGCCTTTGTCTCAGCTTTAGTTGGGTCAAGTAATTCTGGTGGAGACGTTTGCTTACTGTCAGCATTTTCCCTGCTGACAGGTTGTAGTTGTGAATTATCTTCCACAGGTGGATGCCATGACATGAAGCTTTCGTGTGACCTTGCATTGATTGAGGGAGCAACGGGTTAGGGGGAGGAAGGAGAACGATTGTTATGATCGGTCTGGGATTGAACATATTCACTGGTGCGTTTGATTTTCACCTTTTTCGGATTCAGATTCCCGTTTTCGACAACAGACTGCACCGCTTCTGTGTCTTCCAACACTTGAGCTGTCACAATGGCTGCGTCAGCTTCTCTATGAATGGTTAGCACTTCCAACTGTCTATTCTTGTAGTTTCCAATTTATTTTGAGCATCTATAGTGGCCCTTTCTGCTTCTCTAGCAGCCTTTTCCAATTTTAGCTTAGCCTCCTGGCTAGCATATGAAGCTCTCACCTTTGCTGCTTCTGCTTCAGCCCGGGCGTGAGCTGCGCTTACTGATGATGCTAATGTTCTGCTGCTCCTAGCACTGCCGGCAGGCGACCTGTTGCTTGTTGCCATCGCGACCACTTCAAAACATCCAGAGTTACAACATGCAGTGTGTTGTAACTCTGACTAAACACCGAGTTAAACCGTAGCCAATGAAGACAGAGTCGTAGTAAGGTTGACCATATACTGTCACTCTTCCTCATCAACAGACGGTGAAAACTTCAAATAAAAGAATACAAAAATATTGTCTGTCCATTTATGAATAAACATCACGTTGTACATAGTTGTAAACGATAATATTAACTTTCTAACACTGTATGTAGATATTCTGATTGCCAATTGCATTGCTTTTAGCATTGTTTTTAGCTTGTACACAATTGCTATCCAAAACGTTCTTAAACAACTCATCAAACATCGTTTTTAACTAAATCCACCATAATATATTATCTTGAACATGTCCTCTAACAATTAAACAAACTCACGGCATTGCCTCTTTGATGCTTCCAAGTGGATGCTAGCAGATAACAATCAGGTGATTCACATGTCTGTCATTTCTTCTACACGGGTAAGTCTAACAGGAAGATACGTTACCGGAAGTGACTAAACAGGAAGTGACATCGTCGCAAAACTAAAACGGCAGAATAATATAAATTTATACATTAGCTAATTTGAACTGTAAAGTAATTATCCACATCCCGTTTTACATATAATTATTTAAGAAATAAGTGTAAGAAAATTAAATGAATGCCTGGAGAGGCAACACAGCCTCTTATTGCGTAAATGTAAAGCGATATATATTTGGTCTTTATTGACACTATATTGTCGTGCTCTTGAAGAAAGTAGTCCAAACCGGATCGCTTTTAACTCACTTTATTTGTTAAAGTATTTTGGTATGGTAACTATGAAGCAAAAGGAGGGGAATTTTATTTAACACTCGCGCGGAGCAACACACGGCTGACCTATCTATTAGCAACGGGGCTACCATGTGTTTCTGACCTCATCTGACTCCAGTTCTGTGTTTGTATCGAGTAGGCGTGGCCTATGTGACGTATTGGCTATGCCTTGAGAGCCTGCCTCCGGCTTCCTCTTGTGTTAAAGATGTTGCCATCTGGTGGCTGGAGTAGTTATTGCAGCTTGTATTTTTGGTCTTGCTCCCCTTGTGGCTATGTGTAGTTATTACAGCTTATATGTTTGGTCCTGCTCCCTTGTGGCTATGTGGGTAATGTAGCTTATGTGCCTAATTTACATAAAAATATCAAAACATAACGCCGTAAATAAAGGGATTTATACCTTTCTGTGGGCCGTTCTGTTGTTAGGATATGTGGGATCTGTTTGTTGTTGCTTTTGAAATGACAGATGCTTTTGAAAACAGCCGGACTTGCCCCGGTGACAGAAGTTAGCCTAGCCACCTAAGCAGGTCTGACTAATCGATAAGAGAGATTCAGGCCCCGTCCACACGGAGCCGAAACGGGCGAAAACGATCCCGTTTCGTTTTATGCGGTTCAGGAATATCGCCGTAAAAACGGATTCATTGCGAAACCGCATCGAGCTGTAGAAACGCTGTAGTAAATATTCAAGCCGCCGGTTCTCCACAGAAAAAAGTGGAACGCATCGAGCCTGCACGCATTAAGGCTGTGCGCTGTATACAAACATTCAGTCACCGGGGCAAGAAACGTATAAATCCCTTTATTTACGGCGTTACATTTACAGCAATACTTGTCGTGAAATTATAGGGAGGGGGCAGGGCGTGCTAGTGTCATATACCATTGTTGGGAACGGCATTTACCATTCCAGAACGGCATATTCCATGGTATGTCAGTGGTCGTGGTGGCACATGCCACAGGCCAATAAACGATCTTGGCGTCTCTCATCCGTGAGGGCGTGGAGATCTACGACACGCGGAGGCGCACCTGCCTCCGCCCTGACTGGTCCAGGCAGGGCGGACCAGGCATACCTGACTGTTGCCCAGGAGGATGCCGGATCACCCTCGCCGGTTCACGGTTCCTATCCTCAGCGGAGCAACGCTATGCGGCCATCGAAGGAGAGGCCCTGGCCGTGGCCTGGGGCCCGGAGCAGACACGGTGTTTCACACAAGGATAAGACAACCTTGTCGTAGTCACCGACCATAAGCCCCTTGTGAAGATCTTCGGCGAACGCACGCTAGATGAGATAACAAACTCACGCCTGTTCAGACTCAAGCAGCGTACCCTTCCATGGCACTTTGATATTGTGTACCTGCCTTGCAAGAGCAACCATGCCGCTGATGCGACTTCGAGGCCTCTCATTGGGATCGCCAAGCATACCTGACGCCGTAGAATCAGCACTTATGGCTTCCATCCGTGACGATGCACAAGGACTAGGAGTCATCTCATGGTCCCTTCTCGCATGAGAGACGGCAGCTGACGCGTGCCTCAGGCACCTTCTGTACCTGATCGAGCATGAGGGTAGGGTTGATGTTATTGACCCTGTCCTACCGAGTCTGTCGCCAGTCTGTGGGTCCATCTACGCGCAGGATGGCGTCCTCCTATATTTCGATCGTGTCGTGGTTCCACCGCCCCTCCGTGAAAGAGTCCTTCGGCACCTCCATGCCAACCACCAAGGAACTTCTGCGATGGAGCAGCACGCCCGTGCCATGGTCTTCTGGCCCGGGATGTCGAGGGACATCCGAGCCACCAGGTATGGATGTTCAGACTGTAACCGCAATGCTCCGTCAGAGGCAGCTACATCCCTCTTAACATCCTCACCAACGTCCACCCCATTTGAGGCGGTGTTTGCTGACTTCTTTGATTATGGAGGCCGCCACTACCTGGTTGTCTGAGATTGACTCTTGGGCTGGGTGGAGGTCCTATGCTCCACAGCAGGCAATGATCTAGGAGGCTCGGCTGGCTTGGTTCGCCACCTGCGCACGTTCTTTACCACCTTTGGCATGCCGGAGGAACTTTTGAGTGATGGCGGTCCAGAGTTCAAAGCTAGCAATACAGAGGACTGCCTCAGATTATGGCGCCTCAGACATCGCGTGTCCTCGGTCGGTTTTCCCACAGTCGAATGGGAGGGCAGAGATTGCGGTGAAGACTGCGGTGAAGACTGCTAAGCGCCTTCTGGTGTCCAACACTGGCCCAACTGGCGGTCTTGATCATGATCGCTTTTTGCTTGCCACGTTACAGACGCCAGTCTGGCGTCAGGCATTGGCGGCGAAGGATGACGCCGTTCGGACCCGGATGTCCCGCACCACTGAGTCTTTGAGGGCTCACTCAAGACCACTCCGCCCTTTGGCACATGGTGAGACAGTATTCCTCCAGAATCAGCAGGGCCCAAGTCCACACAAGTGGGACAGGTCAGGGGTCGTGGTGGAGTCATGATCAGTATCGGGTTAGAGTTGACGGGTCGGGGCGCCTGACTTTGAGCAATCGGCGATTCCTTCGTGGCTACACTCCAGCCACCCCCTACGCCCGACAGCAGCCAACTGCTGGACCACCAGCCCCTGCCTGTCCATCCCGGGCGGGTGATGCCCCAGGGTGTCGTTCCACAGGCAGCAGATGGACCTCCCCGCCGGAGCCCCCTGGTGAGGCATCCTCTGTCCCCGTTCCTACAGGCATGGCTGTCCAAGATGGGGCAGCGTCGCAGTCGTTGCTGCCCCATCTTGGACAGCCATGCCGCGCGAGGAGGCCACCCAGACGCTACGAGCCCTGAGACGGGCCGTTGGATACAGGGCTGAGTCCGTTAACCTATTCCTGTTCGTAGCTTTCCGGGCTGGGGGGGAAGCAGAGTTTACCAGCGGCCACTAGGGGATAGTGTTGGATTACAGACCGCTGACCGGCTCAGTTAGGATTCGACCTTATTGTGTTTGCCAGCATTACAGACATTCCTGTTACAGAGGATATTAAGCTGTTAATTCATGTAAGTCCATTATCTTTCTTGATTACTATAGTTGTTGTTGTCAAGGTTGGTTAAGTTCCTGAATATATTTATGTTAGACATGTGCATGTAGGAATTACTGGTTGTAACTTATGTTGTTATGTTGTGTATTGCTGCAGGGCTTCTTCATCGTTGTCATTAAATAAGAAGTTTGACATCGAGGAGTGTATTTCTTCATTAATGTTTTGATAGTTATGGTAACGCACACACATTGTGTGTTTGCGTGCACAGGTGTGTGGTTACAGTGGCCCACGCTGCTTCATTTACATTCGTGCCGCACCTGCCGCAGGTCCATTGTTCAAGGCTGAACAAGTTGGCGGTAAATGTCAACCTCAGTAAAGACCTCAGTAATCTCTTTAATCTCCGAAACAGGTTTTGAAACACATTTAGCCACATAATAAATTTATCAATTTGGTATTGTTGGTATGTGGTGTGAGTGGTTGATGGCTCCAGCACCTTTGGGTGCTCGGCCCTCTGAGTCGGACCCCATCGTCCCCTTGTGTTCCATCATGGTGCCCGCATGGGGCACTACGCCTACCTAGCCTAGCTAAAGTTTGGCGACAAACTCTAACCTGAAACTCACTGTGTGTAAAGCAGAAAGTGTGAACTGTATGAAATGAGAGTCTTACACTTAAAACCTGAATATAAAGCAAAGAAATGGTGGAATAAACCCACCCAGAAGAGGATGTATCAAGACAAAGTATTCTTTGACTTACCGTTTCGATTGAGTCCTATGTGAATGACGACACACTTCCTTGTTCTTCGCTGAAGAGAAAGGTGGTGGCTTGTGTCCCTCTCATGTGATAGACGTGCCTGTGTTTACCTGTTCATTTGTGGAGTGTTTTCACCTTTCATAAGCTATTTGTTTAATTTGCACTTGTTTTTGCTTAGTTTTTGTTTTTGCTTAGACTTGAGATTTCAATTCTTATCGTTAAAAAACATGTATTTTTGAATAATTTTTGGTCGTCTCATCGTGTCTTTCATGGGTCATTCTTGATTCCTTAAGTCCACCGTGTCACAACACTAAATATCAAATGTGCAAATGTGATCTAAACACAATGATGGCTGGAAGATAGGTAGGTGATCTGTACATTGTGTCAGCACACAGCACATGGGTAGGATGGTAGCAAGTTGACCCTACCACCGGCCTACTACCGACTACCAGAGTAGGCGTTTCCCCCTGGCAACCAAATCAGCCTGGCTCCATTTTGTAAATAACAATGACTATTAGCACAATGCAAAACCTGTGCAAACACATTTTGTTCTTGGGAAGATGCACGTGGTGGTTACGTGGTGATAGGGCTGCATCCCTATCGCAGAGGTTAATTCCCCGACATTTAGGCGCCCAAAGAGTGAAGGGCCAGGGAGCCTGAATCTGAATTGTTAAAATCCAAACAATGGCCAACCCTAATGACGGCTGGTTCAACCTGTGTGGCTTCATTGGTGATTGCACCACAGGCATGCAGCCTCACCCACACCCCAGCACCCAATCAGTATGAGAAGGGAGGCTGCTTTGTATGAAGCTGCTGAGATCAACCACACACACTTACCAGGATGTCTATGGTGAATGAAGGACATATTGTGACGTTTTTTTTTTATTGGTTGAGTAAAGATTAAACATTGTTTCTTGCTTCTTTCATTTCCTTTTTGTAAATCAGGATAAAAGCATTTGTTAAATGACAAAAATGTCAATATAAAAGGAACAAGAAGTGGCCAATGAGTGTCCAGGTTTGATAAGTTTGTATAACCTGCTTTTAAGCAGGTTATACAAGCTTATCAAAGTAGAAACTGATCAGAGCCCTTAAGTTTGAAATGTTGTAACAAAGTCCTCTATCCAAAATATTGTAAAGTACAACACAAACAATTATATCAATATGACAAAATACATTTGCTTTGAAAAAATAAATCATAAGTATGTGAAGCCTGCTAGGCTAACCCTATGGGAGATCTTACATTACAAATGTGTATCCAAATGATTCAACATGCAATTACACATTTGGTCAAGTAGCTAAATCTATAGTACCAAATTTCAAACAGACATTTTAAAACACATTTGACAATGAGCTTCAACATCACCAATCTGCTCACCATTAAATTTGCTCCATAGTCCATGTCCATGTTAATGTTTTGATAGTTATGGTAACGCACACGTTACGCACGCACGTGTTTTTTTTGCGTGCATGCGCGTGGACAGGCTGCCTGCTCCCGTGGTCGTAGAGACCCGTAGAGAACTACCCAATGACAGCACATTAGGGCGTAATGTGCTGTGATTGGGTAGTTACCGCCACCTCGACGCGTCCTTCTGGTTGAATGCGGTGAGCTGTGAGCGCTGAAAGTGGCTGGGCTGTTCTGCTCCCCTCCTCCATGGACACTTTTGGCCCACGCCGAGTCAAACCATGCCGCACTAAATTAAAACTGAATTCGCCACAGCTTTTTAACCACGTGACAAAGCGCAACAATGACCATTAGATACTCAGCTTTTCAGTTACGCACCAGCAGCCAACGCTTCGACTGACACACCAACCCGGTCTAATCAGCATACCCGGCGTCAAAAGTAGCCGCCGGCCACTAGTATTATCCTCCCTCCACAAACTGACGAAGAGATGAATGGAGACTCCACTGTTGTGTGTGTGTGTGTGTGTGTGTTGGAGGAAATGTCTGCAGGGGACTGAGCTCATGGTCCCCCAAGGCTTAAGCCACCAATGAGTTGAGGAAGAGCCTGTGGGAGGGACTGATAACGCATCCGACCTCACGGGGGACACCATACAGTCCAGCTGGGATCCAACCATGGGGCTGGAAGGAGACAGGTGTGCTGCTAGGATAACCAACAGAGAACTCTGGAGAATGAATCTGCTCAGCTTGGAGGATTCCTACTGAACCAAAGGGAAGATTCAGCGGATGAACACACAAGAAGATTTAGTTGGTTCCACTGATGTGTTAATTATCATTATGCTTTATTAACAAATGCAACAGAGTATATATTGTCCCTTATGTGTACACAATAAACAAAATGATAACAATTTAAGTAGCAGTCACTACAAATCATTAACAGGTGCGCACATATCTTTAATAACTGAACATGTTCTGCTGCCGTGTGGCTCCCAACAGAACACAAGGAATCAATATTCAGTTTAAAATCATTCACAACCGAAACATCATCACCTATTCCAATTGACCACTTCCATTTATGAATATATAATTAAATCAGCTTTAAATCAGGTTATACAAGCTTATCAAAAATTGAAAATATCAGAGCACTTAGTTTGAAAATGTTATAATGAAGTACTCTATCCAAAATATTGTGGTGAAGTACAATACAAATAATCACATCAAGATTAAAACTACATTTTTATATGAAAATGAATCCCTGTGAAACCTGCTAGGCTAACCCTTTGGAGGATCTTAGGAGTCACCTGCTCTCACAGTTCACCATGCTAGACTTTCAGAAGAGATTGGAGTATTGTTGAGTTAATGTATTAAAGACTGTATTTACAATCTCCAAGTTGACTCCTAAGAGCATAAACAGCTGCTACTAGAACAACACAATGCAAAACATGTACATCCATGTGTCCAGATGTGGATATACCAGACATGCATCCAGATAACAACTGGTCATCTCCACAACAAACGCTTTATCAGATTAGAAAACACCCCCACACTCAACCGGCCAGTCCCCCTTTAATCTCACCATGCCGCAACGTATTCCAACGCTGTGCGAACACAGAGATGGCTAAGCAATGAACAGCCAAGAGACACTCATGACCTTCTGCTTTATTACCTGCATACAAACCTGTGTGTCTGTATATATACGCGTGTGTGTGTGTGTGTGTGTATGTGTGTGTGTATATGCACATGTGTATGTATGTGCAGCTATATCCGACACAGAGACACTGAGGTACCAAATCCCCATAACCCAAACGCAGGGAGGAGGTCCTCCTGGGTGAATGCGGACTGGAAGGTGTGGATGTGTGTCAGTGTGTCTGAGGACCCTTCTACATCTGGGGACACTCTGTAGTAGGACAGAGTGCCAGCAGGCCGGTCTAGATACACTCCTACCCTGTTAGAGCCAGAGGGGGGGAGATGTATGTCTGTTGTACTACCGTTGTACCGGGCAGTGTAACCACCATCATAACAAAAAAGACTCCAGGATTTGTTGTCATCGCCAAGCCAGCCTTCAGGATTACAACTTTTCCTTGTGATTCCTTTGTATGCCACTCCTATATAAACATCACCTTCCCTCTCTACCTCCCAGTAACAGCGGCCAGTCAGAACCTCTCTACACAACACCTGGTTCTGGGAGTCAAATCTCAGTGGGTGATCAAGATATGACTGCTCCTCTCGAACCAGCGTCACATTTCTGTTGTCCTCAGACAGAGAGAGATTTTTGTAGGCTGTGTTTGGGTCCAGTGTGAGTTCACAGGCATCTGACGAGAGAACAATAAATGATTAGGCTGCTATAGACACAGAAAAACACTGATTAAAAAATGTCAGCATTCATAAAGTCATTTCAATAATGTGGAAGTAATGTATTAATATTTAGTATTTATATATTTACCGCAAAGCAAATGTTTGGCTTACTATTAGTGTAATAATATGAAATAGAAAATGCATTTCCTGCAGAAAATGTGGTGATTGTTGTAGTGCAAAGTGAGGTTGAAAATATGTTTTAGTAAAGCCACAAAGATCCACATAGACATTAAGAAACGTTAAAAGGCTTAAATCAAGTGAAGGGATTTGAACAGTCTAAATGGAGTAAACAATGTAAAGATTCCCACCGTTTAAAAAAGTGTAAATGGGTTGGAAGAAATAAAGTGAAGAGTTAATGTGATCAAGTTTGAATACATTTGAGATAAAATATAGAATAGCTGAGCTGTTCTTATAGTGTGTGTGTGTGTGTGTGTGTGTGTGTGTGTGTGTGTGTGTGTGTGTGTGTGTGTGTGTGTGTGTGTGTGTGTGTGTGTGTGTGGTGTGTGTGTGTGTGTGTGGGGGGGGGGGTAGTAACTTGGAAAGTATGTCATTGACCTTTGTTGCAAGAGTAGCGTATCTCTTTAAGAGAATCGCGGAGCCAGTGCGTAGTATGTGTGTGGAGTGGGTGGTGAAGCGAGAGAACGGAGAGCAATTAATGGGAAGAACAGAGAAGGGCGTTCAAGTTGTTAATGCAGCATACGTTAATGTACAGTTTTTTGCAGCTAAGCAAGAGCGCCAGCATCACAGAGAAGTTTCCCCTGTCTTGTTGCCAGTGGACAGATGGAACGGAGAGGGTTTAGCTCCGGAGTGACTAAGGATCTCCTGGAGAATAGAGGATCTCCCCTGCGCTTCCCGACTACGGTCTTGAAGCTGAAGCAGGAAAAGCGTTCACCTTGTTCCTTCACATCTAGTTCGTCGAAATAACCTCACAAAATAATGCGACTTATACATTTGGACTCCTTTGAGTCTCAGCTTTCATATGGCAGATCGTTTGTGTTGATAACATTTTCATGTACTGAGAAGTACTATCCCTTTAAGAGGAACTTTATGTCGAATGTATAATTGGGGAATATGTTGAATGTAACACAGGCAGTTGGAGAGTTCCAGCAAAGCAACAGCAGTGAGTTGAACTGCGTGTCTGTGTCTGTGATTAAATTCTGTAAGATTAAAGACAAATAGAACTCAAAATAAAACGAACGGTGTTGTACTTTTAGCTGGAAAAGATCGTACTAGAACCCACTGTACTAGTATCTCTAGTTGGTTCATCAAAAGATAAACTGGTTATCAGCAGGTTGTTGTAGTATCACTAGTTGGTTGAGGATTAATCAACAGATAGTCTGGTTATCAAAAGTTTGAGGAACACACAGGATATCAACCATCACCTCTATTCCAGGTAGGATTTGAAAGAACGGACATCACCTACTGCTGTGTTGATGGACTTTCCATGTCAATAGTTAGTGGGTCTTGCGATTAATCAAACTATACAGACACTTACACTTCTTTAGAGCTGGTTTCAGCCTCCCCACTCCATCATGCTCCACACTGGGGGTAAATAAAGTGAGAGTAGTATGAAGTCTTTAAACATGGAAACATTCATAATCTGCTAACTCCTTTCTTTTTAAAACCACTTGATCCATCAGGGGCTTGAATCCTTGAAGGAGCCATTGTAGCTGAGTGGTGAGCTGTCCTCTAAATACCTTAGAGTCTTCAGTCTCCATTGTGGATCCTCCAGTCCAGCAGAGAGCAGCATAACTCCTGAGTCTCCTGAGTGATTGTAGCTCAGGTCCAGCACTCTCAGATGGGAGGGGTTGGAGCTCAGAGCTGAGGCCACAGAAGCACAGCCTTCCTGTGTGACCAGACAGCCAGACAACCTACACACACACACACACACACACACACACACACACACACACACACACACACACACACACACACACACACACACACACACACACAAACTATTTATTCTATCCCAAAGAGATCAGTTTGTATAAAGCTAAAGATGATAACATTTACTCAACTTCAACTTTATTGAGACAAAGCTGTAAACTGAATTGTTGTATTGGCGACAAAATGCCTGTGTCATAACAAATGTTTGGAGCTCCATTTATCAACTTGGATAAATACAAGTTTACTACTAAGGGCCATTTGCTAAAATCATTAGGTGATGTCTGTGAGATAAAGCTGGGACTTCTGCAGCCCTTCCTAGGTAATAATTCTGAGATGCTAAAGTATGCTAAAGTATACTAAACAGTATACAGTACTTAATGCTACATTACACTGTAGTGTACAATAGAGATGACATTATCACAGCCGATCCTTTGCTTTGACACAAATGCTCCTTTCTCAATAATTATAACTAAAATTAAATAAAATTGAAGTAAACTCTTTTTAGTACACTAAAACCGTTTATTCACAAGTTCAAACATTGTGTAATACCAGGGAATGTTTAGTCAATAGGGGAAAAAGTACAATAGTAATGCTTTGGATCCCAAACTAATCCTCCAAAAGTTCATAAATTACATCTTTAAATGTTTAGGTTGTTTAGTTGGCAATCAATATTAATCAAAATTAAAAAAAGACAACATTTTAAGAAGAGGTTGTTATAATAATTATAAACTGACCTGAGAGTTTCCAGTGTACAGTGTGGACTCCCCAGTCCAACAGAGAGCAGCTTCACTCCTGAATCCTGCAGGTCATTGGTACTCAGATCCAACTCTAGAAGACTAGAGGAGTTGGAGCTGAGAACTGAGGCCAGAGCTTCACAGCATCTCTCTGACAGATGACAGCCATTCAGCCTTTACACACAATAAAGAGGAAAATGTTAAGAATGGTTGTTTGAGTGGGTGGAAGCACCTGTGCCACCATGACAAACAACTTGTACATCATTCATCATGGTGACATTTCTGAGAGGTGCGAAGGAGCATTACTTTATCCTTTCTATCAATGAACTTTTATGGATATGAATGTTGTTTTTTTTAAACATAGGGGGCTCCAATAAAATAATGTTGTTAAAGGGGAGATCTAACAAAAGAAAGTGAGAACAACTGTATTAGAATATCCACCTGAACCACAAGGTCTCACATTTCCAATCATTCCAGTCTCATGGATGGGCTTATCCCAGGTAGTGAGTTATAAGCTGAAATATTTAGACGTCATTTTGGAGGACATTCTCCAACAAGGGGGTTGTAGTTAAGAGGTTTTAAATGTCTTCTTAGATGGAAACTTGTGGTGTAACTGTTTTCACATTGAGTAAAACTGACCTGAGTGTTTCCAGTGTACAGTGTGAACTCCCCAGTCCAGCAGAGAGCAGCTTCACTCCTGAATCCTGCAGGTCATTGGTACTCAGGTCCAGCTCTCTCAGACTAGAGGAGTTGGAGCTGAAGACTGAGGCCAGAGCTTCACAGCATTTCTCTGTGAGATGACAGCCATTCAGCCTTCACACAAAATAAAGAGGAATATGTTAGTAACCCTGTTGAAATATTTTCTGAGAATTGAAAATGTACAAATTTTCATATTTTGAATAGTAATGAATGATGTTAAGAGTAAGAGGGAGACTGTGGAACAAGCAACTAACTAACAACTAACAACTCCAAACTCCACCTCACTGTCTGACTACTGTGGCATCCCGCCGCTGGACCTCGGACCGGGCGGGTCCGAGGACACGCAGTAGACTTGGTTTACCGTCGCCACCCTCCAGCCGGCGACAGAGAGCACCACGTCTCTCCCCCCAATCAGCGTGATCGGGGACACCTGGCCGGAGGAAGGGAAAGGACCAGGAGCCGGCATAAAAGAAGCACCAGACCGGCCGAACCGGGAGAGTGACACGGGGGGAGTCCGCCCCACGGAGCGAGCGACACGGAGGGAGTAAGCACCAGGCCGGGCGAACGGCAAAGCGACACGGAGGGATTCCGCACCACGCCGGGGAACTAGAGGCTCCCGGAGACCCTAGCACGAGGATGCCGACTAATTATTCTTGTGAAATAAACGCCGACTGCGGCTTTAACCCTTGCTCACCGTGTGATTCCTACCGGGTATCTGACACTTGGGGAGACGGGCTGCCACACTTCTGTGTGCTGATATAGAGTAAAACAGCACTGTGGCTCAGAACTATACATGGATCACTCCGCTTTACAGGTGTTTTAATAACCGTTAATATTATTAACGGTCTTTATGTAATTTAGATTCCAACAAACTTTGCACCGCAAAGATGAACATTTATCCAGAAATAACATTTGAGTTAAATTATGAATGGTCATCAGATGAGGACGAAGGGAAGGAAATAAGCCTGGATACTTCAGCGCAAACCTCCAGGTGTGCTCATATGACATCAGCCAACCTCGACAAATTAGAGAAGAGTAAAAATGAAGCTAATACTGTATAGGTACGGCCACACTGAACGCGTTACGCGCGTTAGAGGCGTAGAAAATCGCATTTTTGCATAAGGAACCATTGGTTTAGGCGCGTAGATGCGTTGCACGCGCTAAAGCAGTGCGTTAGCCGCGTTGGACGCGTTTTACGCACGTAAATAACGCGCCCAACGCACCTACGCGCGGAGTTCAAAAAATTTAACTTTTCACGCTCCTACGAGTGACACTTAGTCGCGATAGCCAATCAGAGTTGCGCTTGACCCGACGTCACTGGCAGAGAGACGGAGGACAGGCGCTCCGCAGGTCCGCAGCGCGTGCCTGTAGTTGGTGTCCTGACGGGAGATCCTGGCACTAACCCGGGCTAGCAGGTCATCGAACATGGCCCCAGTCAACCGAAAATACCGCTGGAACCGGCCGTCATCCAGGCGGAGTTCCTGGAGGAGGTGGTGAAACTCACCCAGCTGTGAGCGCCTACGTTGAATGTCATGCACCCAAACACGACGGCGTTTGGGTTTCCTACTCTCCTCGAGCTCCCACAACAAATACAGCGCAGCGATGGTGGTGATCTCAGCCATGTTTATGGGGCAAAAGAAAAGTAACAGGGGAAAATAAGTTTTGGGAGGGCTCATCTAGCTGCATAGGCGCGTAAGGCGCGTTAGGCGCGTTGAACCATTTTTGTGACACACAATGATCAAGCGGCAGGTTACGCGCGTAATCCTACACGCTTAACGCGTTCAGTGTGGCCGTACCTTATGGCCAGTGTTGGGAACATTACTAAAAGTAATAAGTTATAGTTACTCACTACTTGTTCCAAAAATTAACTGAGTTAGTATCCGAATTACTAACTAATTACGAGGGGAAGTAACTATTTGCGTTACTGTATAAAAATAAAGTTGCTATATGTCAAAGAATTTGGATTCTTTCTGAGTTTTCACTTGACCTTAATGTGTTAAATGGTTGAACTGGCAGTTCAAGGCCCTGATATACTTCCAACTGAATTTTAATTTGCTTAGTTGCAAAGGCTTTGGAACATCTGCCGAATACTACAGAAAATGCCAACTTTCATCGGATTGCTCCGGACTCGCCATTTCTGCTTCTTCATCAAATCTGTTTGGTGTGTACGTGTGCGTATGTGTGGCGCGCGTTTCCTGGCTTGTGTGTAAAAACACTATACACTACTAACACGCTTATCTCGTTGTTAACCCACCCGGTCTCCTAACTAGCAGTTTGTGCTTGGAGCCAGGGGTGCGTTCGGATTACGCAGTTTATTCAATCAATTCACAGTAACGCACCGCATTGAACGTACAGTAACGGTACCGGCGTTGTAACGACGGAAACAGTAATTAGTTCGATTACCCCGTTGCTGAAAAGATAACGGCATTACCTAACGCCGTTCTTTTAAACAGCGTTATTACAAACACTGCTTACGGCACACAACATTTGAACTGCTTTCAGACTTGGCTAAATCTCAAAATTAGAAACATCGACATTCAGTCCGTTAAGAAGACCGTCTATCGACAGTCCAGTTGCGGATCTATTTGTGTTGTCGGAGCCAAATAAATCATTAAATAAACAAAAAAATCATAATGTATACGGCTGTGATTATCTTCGGCATCCTGCCTACGGCCTCGTACCTACGACCGAATCAAAGCCGTGCTGCTATTCATTACAATAGCACTCCCTCTCGTGTGCTTGTTATGTTCTAATAATGTTATGTTCTAATAACATGGTCACACTGTGATACATGGGTTTGCTGTATGTTGCTAAATAGTGGTTACGGTTCCTTTAAGAGACTGTGGGATTATTGTGGGATGCGACGTGACGTGTAATGCGCGCGCATTGTAAAACAAGGAAGTGTTGATCGACACATGGTCTGAAGTAAAGAAATGCAGTGTACGTTCTGAAGCAACACGTGTGCGTGTCAATCTTTCACACACAACATTTGGCGACAAGGATGGCTGGATTTAGCCTTCCCCCACCCGAAGTGTTTCTCGCGGTACCCGGGGAACCCGCAGTGCCATGGACACGGTGGCTGACAGGTTTTAATGCCTATGTTGATGCGCTCGGATTCTCCGACGACGAGCTTCCCGACAAGCGAAAGACCGCTATCCTCGTCCACTGCCTCGGTACCGAGGGCCAGCGTGTTCTTGGAGCGCTCGGCTCAGCAACAGCTTTCGAGGATACAGTCAAGCTGCTGACGGACCATTTCTCTGGGAAACAACGTGTCCTGATACGGCGGTACAGACTCAGGAAGCGCCACCAACGACCCGGCGAGTCCATATACAGACTTTTGTAGCTGACCTACGTGAGCTGGCACGAGCCTGTGAGTATGGAGCATTGCATGACCAAATGATCAGAGACCAGCTGATAGAAGGCACGTCATGTGACAAGACACGGGAAAAACTGCTTATGGAACCTGATGATTTGTCACTGACTGATGCAATCAAAATAGCGTTGCAAGTGGAATGTGCTCTAGAATGCTCTACTCTGCTGACCAGCCCTGCTCACCACACAGCGTTAGCGCAACAGCTGCAGCGCACAGAAACGTCACAGTTTTTCCCGCCCACTGATAGCGGTGACAGCCTGCCTGTGCAACAAATGAATAGACAGCGCCCCACTGTGGGCTCCAGACGCAATTGCGGCAACTGTGGATCCAGTTCTCATGCTACAAGAGCATCACAGTGCCCTGCCCGTGGACAGGTTTGCAGAAACTGTTCTAGATTAAACCACTTTGCTAAAGTCTGTCGTTCAGCTCCAACCAATGAAGCACGGCAGCACAGGCTTCCTCAGTCCACTTCCGGATACACAGAAATTAGTAATATCCGTTCTACACGAGTATCATTCAAAACTTGCACAGTGCGGCTGGGGGAGGTAAGCGTGCCACTCATCCTGGACACTGCGGCTGCAGCGTCGCTCCTCAATTTGGCCACATACAGGAAATTCTTTTCCCGCATGCCACTGGGACCCCCATCCACAAGCCTGCGGGGATATGCAAATTCTGCCATCGAGCTTGCGGGCACAATTGACCTGCCTGTCCGCTATGGTACGATACATCTTCCCTCCTTCCCTTTTCATGTGGCACAGCGGGGAACCAACCTTCTTGGCCTCGATCTCTTCATTGCACTGGGCTTCTCTCTGATGGACAATAGTGGAAGAGCTATAATGCAGGTCTTCCCAACGATGCACCAGCAGTGGCCAGCGCTGTTCGACGGCCTGGGCCGCTTGACAGCATTCACTCATCGGCCCCTGGTTGACCCTGCCGTGACACCAGTTATGCAGCCCCTCAGGCGCCTGCCACTCACCTTCCGGGAGGGCGTCACTGCAGAGCTCACCTCCCTGCTAGAAGAGGGCATCATCGAGCCAATAAATGCAGCACCTTGGATCTCAAACCTGGTGGTCGCACAGAAAAAGTCAGGGGGCCTCCGGGTCTGTGTGGATCTGCGACAGGTCAACAAAGCTGTCATTCCAGACAAATATCCTTTACCTACAGCTGGGGAGCTCACCTCTCTTTTCCATGGATCAACGGTCTTCACAAAGTTGGGCTACCTGCAAGTTCCCCTTCACCCGGCCAGCCGGGACCTGACAGCATTTGTGACACACGCTGGGGTGTTCAGGTACACACGCATGCCGTTTGGTCTTAGCTCTGCCCCCAGCTGCTTCCAAAAGGTCATGTCTACAATTCTCGCTGAGGTCCCGGGGACAGCAGTTTACCCGGACGACATTGTGGTGCATGGGCCAGACCAAGCCACCCACGATGCCCGCTTACACAGAGTGTTTGTGGCCCTCACCAAACATCACCTGACACTGAACGGGGAGAAATGTCTCTTCTCAGTACCGACTGTGGACTTTATTGGATTCCGCCTCTCAGCTGATGGCATTGCACCTCTCTCCTCCAACGTTGACGCAATACAACGCATCCCTGAACCAACCTCCATCACACAGGTTGCATCGTTCCTAGGAATGACGGCTTATTATTTGCGTTTCCTGCCCAACTACTCACAAACGACAGCACCCCTCCGGCAGCTCCTGAAGAAGGAGGAGCCGTGGGCTTGGTCACCACAGTGCTCTGAGTCATTTTTCATGCTGAAAAAACAATTAACCTCACCTCCAGTCCTCGCCCATTTCAGCCTCTCGAGCCCAACCTTCATCACCTGCGACGCCTCCACTGCTGCAGTTGGAGCTGTCCTGTCGCAGCTTCATGACGGCACGGAGAGGCCAATCGCCTTCGCATCTCGGGCCCTGACACCCACTGAGCAGCGGTACTCCGTGGGTGAACGTGAAGCATTGGCCTGTGTGTGGGCGTGCGAGAGGTGGCACATGTATGTCTATGGCCGTCATTTCACCATCAGGACGGACCACCAGGCCCTCACAACGGTGCTCTCCACGTCAGGTTCGGGACACAAGCCTCTCCGACTCCATCGCTGGGCGGAACGCCTCCGCCAGTACCACTATGACCTCATCTTCACGCCGGGCAGGAAAAAAGTGGTGGCAGATCTCCTTTCTCGCTCCATGGCAGCCCCAAACCCTTCTGTACCATCACACGATGAAGAACCAGCTCTCATCCAAGCGCTCTATGCACCATTGCAGCCAGTAGTCACACTGGAGGAACTGAACACTGAATCAGGACGAGACCCGATGCTATCCAAGCTGTGCACGTACATCAGAAACGGCTGGCCGTCCCACATCCCGGAAGAGTTGAAACCGTTTGCTCGGGTGAAAGATGAGCTCTCCTGCTGGGCAGACACGTGTGTCTCGAGGGGGCTCTGCACCGTCGTCCCAAACACTTTGCGTGCACGTGTCCTGTCAATGGCACATGAGGGTCACCTGGGAATCGTGAAACTCAAGCAGCGGTGCCGTGAGTTGGTGTGGTGGCCAGCCATCGACCGCGATATTGAACATCTGGTCCAGGACTGCTCAGCGTGCCTCCTCAGTGGGAAAACCGGACCCCCTTCAACACCTCCCCTGCAACCGCTCCCCTGGCCTTCACGTCCCTGGGAACATGTACAGCTGGACATCTGTGGGGAGATCCATGGCCGTGGTGTTCCCCACCACCAGCGCTTCCTGGAGGTCGTTTACGACCTCCACTCTAAGTGGCCGGAGGTTGTGCCAGTGGGGACGGTGACGTCGCACGTCATGGTTCGGATACTGGATGGCCTCTTTGCCCGCTGGGGTGTGCCTCGGGCCATAACAACAGATAATGGCCCGCAGATGACGTCTGCGGAGTTCTCTGACTTTCTTGCCAGCAGGAGTGTCAAGCACATCCGAACCGCTTTTTACCACCCACAGGCCAACGGTGGAGTAGAGCATTTTAATGCAACACTGAAGAACGGGATTCGTGCACACCTGGCCCAAGGCTGTGCATTCGAGGAGGCACTCAACCAGACCTTGCTGCACTACAGAGCAAGCCATCACTCCACCACGCTTGCGTCACCAGAGTTTCTGATGCTCGGACGAGAATTGGGACTGCCATTACACAGGCTCCGAGCACCAAATAGTGATTTTCCCATGCCGTCCCTGGCCCGAATCCGAGAGACTGTTGCTGCACGGCAGCAGGAGATAAGGGAAAGGGTGGACAAGAAGTGCAGGGCGAGGCCACCGTCCCTTCAGGTCTCAGACTGGGTCAGGGCTCGACGGCCGCAGCGACACAACAAGTTGGCCTCGTTCTGGTCCCAACCCAGACAGATCAGTCGCCTTCTTGGCCCCGCCACATTTCTGCTCGACGACGGATCACGGTGGCATGCTAGTAGGCTGAGGAAAGTCCCGGCACCCCTCTCTGAGCACTTGGCCACGGCACGAGCCCAGTCACCATTCCCCTACAACATGGCCACTGATCCGGGCCCACCCCCGGCCCCGGTTGCACCCCCCGCAGCTCCACGCCAGGAGGTTGTGGTGCCGGACCCGAGGCCGGTGCGGGCCAGGGCTCGGCCTGTTGCCTTGCAGGACTATGTAACGAATTACCATGTTTAGTCTAGCGGTTGTCTTCACAGATTCTTGCCTAGTACATTTTGATATCTTGATTAGATGTTCAGTTTTCTTGACAAATGTTTGGGTTGGTTGTTAGTTGGGGTGGTATGCTGTTTGCTTTTTCGTGGGGGGAGGAAAATGTTATGTTCTAATAATGTTATGTTCTAATAACATGGTCACACTGTGATACATGGGTTTGCTGTATGTTGCTAAATAGTGGTTACGGTTCCTTTAATAGACTGTGGGATTATTGTGGGATGCGACGTGACGTGTAATGCGCGCGCATTGTAAAACAAGGAAGTGTTGATCGACACATGGTCTGAAGTAAAGAAATGCAGTGTACGTTCTGAAGCAACACGTGTGCGTGTCAATCTTTCACACACAACAGTGCTATTGCTTAAATAGTTAAACATAATTTATAACGTCAAGGAGGAGATAGTTAATAGGTTTTAAATTTCTTCTGGTACGAAACTGATGTAACTTTTTGCAAATTGAGTAAAACTGACCTTAAAGTTTCCAGTGTACAGTGTGGACTCCCCAGTCCAACAGAGAGCAGCTTCACTCCTGTATCCTGTAGATCATTGGTACTCAGGTCCAGCTCTCTCAGACTAGAGGAGTTGGAGCTGAGGACTGTGGCCAGAGCTGGACAGCATCTCTCTGACAGCTGACAGCCTTTCAGCCTTCACACAAAATAAACAGGAATATAATATTCTTTTCTGAGATAATTTATCACATATCACTCCCTTCAGGCCTCCAAAGCCACTCCCCCAAAACAAGTGACAAGCTTGCTAGCTTTAGCAATAGGTTTGCCTTGCCTCGTGAGAGAATTCATCACTATTATTATATTTTATGTTTATGTTGATATTTATTAATGGAAAGTTGCAGCATGGATGTATTAGGCAAGTGATTCAAAGTGTGCAGCGCAAAGATACTGCAGTGGGCGCAGGAGATACTATGATGTGTGAAAACATGAATTGAATAAAATAACAAAACCAACCATGTAGAAGTTGCACTGCCCAAACCTGATGCTTTCCAGTTCCACTGTAACATTTCAAAAATGTTCTTCAAGGTTTTTTGACTATTTTATTAGATTTTAATTTGTTTGAACACAGGTAGTATTTAAAATAACTCAAAAATCAAAAATATATACAAGAAAATGCTCGGTGGAGGAAGTCAGTGGCTTTCGGATCCACTCTTGGTTCGACGCCGACTCAGTTATGGCAGAGCTTCAAATTAAAGCGGGTCAGCAAGCCGACAAGCGAGAAGACATGTTTTAAATGTCTTCTTACATGGAACTTTGTGGTGTAACAGTTCGCACTAGAGTAAAACTGACCTGAGTGTTCCCAGTGTACAGTGTGGACTCCCCAGTCCAGCAGTGAGCAGCTTCACTCCTGAATCCTGCAGATCATTGGTACTCAGATCCAGCTCCCTCAGCCTACAGTTTGAGCTGAGAACTGAGGCCAGAGTTCCACAGCATTTCTCTGACAGCTGACAGACATTCAGCCTTCACACAAAATAAACAGGAATTATTCAATTTGATTTAATGGAATGCAATGGAAATGCTTTATTGGTTTAAAGGTGCTGTATGTAATATTAAGAGGTATAATTTGTAAGAGCTATCATTTGAGGGTTATTTGTTAGAACTGCTATAGCCATCGGTCAGCTATTAGTGAAATGTCTTTTCAGAACATCTGTTTCTAGGTGACCGTGCCTGCCTCTATATGAGTCAATTTTTAGACCGTTCCAGGCTAAATTCTGACCAATCAGGGCATCTCTTGACTGATTGTTTGGGGGCATCCATGTTGCCTGTCAATCACAGGTGTGCAGGGTTTCCCCCAGTTTCTTGCAAACTCGGCAGCCCTCCAATTTTGTGTTTGAATAAAGTGGACAACAATTTTTTTAATTTGTCCAGTCTTGAGCGAAAACACAAATTGCAACGTAATTCTCTGGGGCAATAGCGCCCCATCAATGTATGTCCTCTAAAAGTTCTTGTTTTTGCCGCTGACACAACTAACATTATCATTCTAACATTATGGAGTGGATCCCAACAGGAAAATATAAAGTTTTTCTTTACATTTGGCTTGATCATGGTCTGTTTTGTTATTGTGTCCAACCAAGTCTTGTGAGAGTTGTTGCAGGACAAGAAAGGTGAAAATGTGAGTGAGGGCTGAATAGGGCAGAGTTTGTTGTGTTGGACTACAGAAAGCATAGCTCGTTGTTATCTTAAAGATTTGTGAAGGAGAGTTGACATTGTAATGACAATAGGGAAATATCTTGCAACAACTAGATTTCAGAGCAAGACTTCTCCTTGAGAGAGACTTGAACCGCCATCGTATTTATCCAGCCTCATATAATATTAGATAAATGGTTTTGATTGGTCGGTCTTTCTAGTACCGGGCAGAAATCTTTTTGTGTGGAAAGGGAGCCAGACCTTATCTGCAGAGCAAAAGCTTGCGAGATTTGTCTGGTTCGGCTACTTTTCCATAATGATAGCATATAATTTGAGCCTGTCATTTGGAAAAACAAAGGATAACATTGCAGACCATTTTCCACAGATTACGCTGCACTGTTCTCGCTCTAATACTCATACTCATCACTGTCATTAGACCCTTAGACCCAAAACATTGAGGTCCAGATTGAAATATCCAGCTTTACTTTAATTTGATTTATATTGTCGTTGTTGAAAACACACCATTCCAAGACTGTACAATGTCTGATTATTTGTAAGACTTGGCTATAGTTGTTATAAACAAATTAATTATTTATATTAACACATTACTTAGTTATAATTTCCAGCCTCTTACCGCTCCCAGCTATATCTCCAGTAAGCTTTTAGCACTGACTAAATAGGGCCAGAGGGAATCTGTACTAAAGCTTTCGTTAATTCTCAACTCTGCGATTCCGTCTGTGATTCTGTTATCACAGAAACTATAGGGTGGGGGGCTGCTGGTAAGGCTAGCTGGGTCCCAATAAAAAAATACACTTGCCAATGGGCCACACAACTTTTCTGGGAGAAACCCAGGTGTGTGAATCACATCTCTGTGTTGAAGAAAGGGTGGGAGGGTTTTTTCAATATCTTGATCTCTATTTCTTAAATATGCTAGCATTATGTTGTTCTGTGTACTTTATAATTAGGGTTGCAATGGGGTGGACAATTTCCGGTAAATTTCCGGAAACTTTCCAGTAAATTTTGGAAATATTAAAAATCTGAAAATTATGGGAATTAACTAGGAATTTAGGGTAATTGAATCGAACTGTATCATATCCAAGCATATATATATTAGTTATAAGTAGACACGCCATGCAAAATAACACTATAAAGAAACTATTAAAAGACTACAAAAACTTGAAAAACATCATTTTAGCAGATTTATTTGCAAGTAGAACTTTAAAAAGTTCTAATGATTTTAGTCTTTCATTGAAGAAAAAAACATAAATTTTGAGTTAAATATGCTCTGGGCTCAAAAGTGTGGTCCAGGGTTCTAGAAGTCATCAGTGCACCTGTGATGGAGGAATGCACAGTACATGTAGGGGGCGTGGTCTCAATAACCCTGCACTAAGCAGTGTGCTAGCATAGATATTCAAGTTTACTTGCATGAAATCTGGTTGTGTTAGTCAAGATTATGCTAAAATGTATTTTCCCCAACTATTTTTAAGTCCCCTGTTAAGAGCCAACCTTCAATTTTGTAAATTCCCGGTTTATTCCCGTTTATTCCCATAAATTACCGTTAAGCACTGAACAAGATCTGCACCTTAATTTCGTTGTGTAAATACACTGTATTTAATACAATGACAAATACTTCTATTCTATTCTAATTCCCATAAATTCCAGTTAATTCCCATGGAAAGTTTCCAACTTTGAAAATTCCCAGAATTTTGCAACCCTAATTATAATACATGTTGGTAGAACACCTAAAGAGATGTTTTGTGTATTATTAGAACTTTAATATTCTAGTATTGTGTATATTACGTTGTGTGCATTGTATTACATGTTATAAGTACACTTACAGACATGTGTTGGAGGCTTTGACCACTGGCAGCAGCCTCAGAAGACCCTCCTCTGAAACAGTGTATTTCTTCAGATCCAACACTTCCAGCTCCTCTTCTGATGACAGTAAGATGAAGGCCAGCGCTGACCATTGAGCAAGGGAGAGCGATTTTGTGGGAAGTCCTCCTGTCAGGCACTGTTGGATCTTCTCCACTAGAGAATTGTCGTTCATCTCATTCAGACAGTGGAACAGATTGATGCATTTCTCTGGAGAGAGATCATTACCTAACTTCTCCTTGATGTACAACACTGTATGCTTTTCGATATTTAAACTACCTTCTGTCTTTCCCAGCAGACCTCCTAAGATAATCTGATTTGTCTCCAGAGAGAGACCAAGGATGAAGCGGAGGAACAAGTCCAGGTGTCCGTTATTACTCTGTAAGGCCATGTCCAAGGCACTCTTGCAGAGAAGGAGGAAAGGAACCCCCCAGTGACCTTCTACTTCTGAGAGCAGATTGACACCAGTTATGTTGAAGGACAGCAAGACATATAGGGCAGCCAGAAACTCCTGGATGCTCAGATGGACAAAGCAGAACACCTTGTCGTGGTAGAGACCACACTCCTTCTTAAAGATCTGGGTGAACAATCCTGAGTACACTGAGGCTGCTTGGATATCAATGCCACACTCTACCAGGTCTGCCTCGTAGAAAATCAGGTTGCCTTTCTTCAGCTGGTTAAAAGCCAGTTTTCCAAGAGATACAATTATCTTCCTGCTCTCTGAACTCCACTGTGGATTTGTTCCAGCTCTTCCAATGAACTTCCTGTCGCCTTGGATGGATTGAACCCTCAGGAACTGGATATAAATCTCAGTCAGGGTCTTGGGCATCTCGTCTCCACTCTTGGATGTTTTGAAGAAGTGCTCCAGAACTGTAGCCGTGATCCAACAGCAGACTGGGCTGTTACACATGATTTGGAGGCTTCGTGATGTCATGATGTGGGAGATGGTTGTGCTGGCTTGCATCTCCTTTTTAAATCTCTTCCTGAAGTACTCTTCCTTCTGCAGGTCGGTGAACCCTCTCATCGCTGTCACCATGTCAACACACTCAGCAGGGATCTGATTGGCTGCCACAGGGCGCGTGGTTATCCAAATGCGAGCGGAGGGAAGCAGGTCGCCCCTGATGAGGTTTGTCAGCAGCACATCTACCGAGGCTGACTCTGTGACATCAGTCAAGATTGGGTTGTTCTGAAAGTCCAGAGGAAGTCGACACTCATCCAGACCATCCAAGATGAAGACAACCTGGAACAGGTCATATCTGCAGATTCCTGCTTCTTTGGTCTCAATAAAGAAGTAATGCAGAAGTTCTAGCAAACTAAACTCTTTCCCTTTCAGTAAATTCAGCTCTCTGAAACTGATGGGAAATGTGAAGTGTATGTCGTGGTTGGTTTTGCCTTTAGCCCAGTCCAGAGTGAACTTATGTGTTAAGACGGTTTTACCAATGCCGGCCACTCCAGTTGTCATTATTGTTCTGATTGGTGGATCTTTTCCAGGTAAGTGTTTAAAGATGTCTTCACATTTGATTGGTGTTTCCTCCTCAGCTGGTTTTCTGGAAGCTATTTCCATCATTCTGACCTCATGCTCCTTGTTGACCTCTCCAAAGCCTGTCTCTGTGATGCAAAGCTCTATGTAGAAGTCATTCAGACCTGTTGACTGTCCCTCAAACACACACCCGGACACCTTCTTCAGATGAGACTTGATTTTGCCTTGGCACTCTACAGCAACAGTTTCTAAATGACAAAACAACAGAAGACATTAATGGATGCATCTCAATAATTACTGTTAAATGATCACGTCCGTGATATTAAATGGCTTCATCACTTGTGGTGAGAGAAACTGATCGTGAGTAGGACTGCATGTTATGATTACAATATTTCTGTATTATTTTAATACTTGCACAGCAATATGATTGGTGTAATGATAGTTGCATTTTTAATTATACCCATGACTTGCTAAGTAGTGCTCATCATTGTTGTGTATCAGTGGGAAGTGACTTGCTATGCTGAAATAAAAGATACTGATACATCTCTTCGATCTATTCAGCTGTGGATCTGCAGTTTGTTATAGAGCCTCAATAACCCTTCATATCTGGATCAAACCATTTAACCTGATACCCCCCACAACAAACCTACATATCTGGATCAAAACTTTAAGCCTCCGATAGGAAAGATAACTCCACAGGGAAAGTTATAGCTGTAGAAATATTTACCTTTTTAAGTTCAGTTTGCACCTTTCCAGAATGGCAGACAATGTGCTTTGTCCCTGTTTTTCAAAATAAGAGTATCTACTGTTCTAAAAATAAGAGCCTCTTACCGCTCCACAGTTTGTCGGCCAGTTCCTCCTGGTTCATCTCCATCAGGCAGAGCTTTGCGATGTCTACCACTCCCTTTATGGCGCGCCTCCACTGCTCCTTTCTCTTAACATCCATCTCTTCCTCCTCTTCGCTCTGACTCTCTGAGCCTTGTGGGTGATCTGGGAAAAGTACCCTCCACAGCTTCTTCAGCCTCCTGTCTAGAAATGTGTGTGCATCCTCCTCAGCCCTCTGGAACAGAATGAACATCACTCTTAACTGGGGACATAATTATTTTTTTTATTTATCAGCACAAAGAAAGTGCTAAAGCAAAAGCATTTGAAATAATGTTAGGGCCGCTGTATTTATGGAATATTGTCCAAGAGTTGTGGTAATTCCAGTAGTAAGCTCTTTGGGTTCATCGTTAAAACGTCCCCACTAGGATCTGCAGTTGATCCTAATACTATGGGTATGTGTTTCCTAAATATAATACAATGCAAAATTAATAGATAAATGATAATTCATTATGTATTGGGCATGTTATCGCATGGGGTAAGGCATTGTGGGAAGACAGGTGGGCGGTTGCGGTGCCAAGCCGTTACTGCGGAACATAAATAACCCCTCCATAACGCTTCTGTTCATTTTACACAGAAAGCAAGGAGGATTAAAGGTACGGGAATAAAGGCCTAACAGTCCCACCTTGAACGGGTGGTGAAAAAGAGAGCTATGTATGTCCAGTGATTTTTGTCCAAATCATCTCTAAATGGCTCTGGAGCTATTGGAATGAGGCGTGCACAGGTAGATGTCAATCAAGCATGCCACGGACACTCCCACACTGACTTTTTTCTTTCTTTTTTCTTTTTTTAGTTTCGGTGCCGACTCATACGTCGGAAGCAGGCACATTTGAATGTCACCACCCACTTCCCCACCCCCCTCCAATAAGAGCATAGATACGATTTTGTGGACCAGCGGACAAGCGCTGGGCGGAGATATTCGCGCATTTCAGAAGCAGGGAGATTCCATAAAAAAATAGATGTCTAATTGTCAGTTTGCCATGTGACTGCCTGGCAGGGAGTCCGGCGGAGCTGCCGGACTGCCGCTCCGGGAGTACAATCCCTTTCTCCTCCATGTCGCGCTTCAATCTGGACTTCAGAGAACCCCCAACTATGAGTCTTTACTTGTAGTGGAAGTACCAAGATGTCAGACGCAGTTCTGATTCATAATATCATCCGAGGCGCACATAGCTTTTGGCTGTGATATTAGATATTATATTATATAGATACCTATATATAATATAATATAATATAATAATATTATTATTATTTCTTTATTATTATTATTATTATTATTATTATTATTATTATTATTATTATACTATATTATATCACATTGTATAGATATAGAGCTCTGGGAGTCCGCAAACAGCAACAATCACTTCTCCTCCATAAAGCGGTTCACTCTGGAAAGCTAATTTGTATGCAATGGGCAGCAGCTCATTTGCATTGAAGCTGACACCAGAAACATCACATTTCTGAAGGGACTGAAACAGAGGGGGATAGCGGTAGGCAAGATTTTTTTCCTAAATGCTATTTCCAGAAAACAGCTTCAAAAACATGTTTTCTGGAACTCATATACTACTTGTTGGGAAAAAAACATCATATATTATTTATCATTTATTTTTGAAGTGGTTATCAGAGGCTTTAAATGTGCAGTGTGTAGAATTTAGTGCCATCTAGCAGAATGGACATGGCAGAAATGGAATATTATATTCATAAGTATCTTTCATTTGTTTTGAATCACTTGAAAATAAGAATCGTTGTGTTTTCGTTACCTTAGAATGATGCTTTATATTTACAGATGGAGTGGGTCCGCAGTTGCACTGCTAGCTTCAACAGAAGCCCAGAACGAACAAACGGCTTTAGAGAGAATGCATCTTAAAAAAAACTGTTTTAGGTGAATGGTTCTTTGAAGGAATTCGATTAACTTTTGTGAAGTTTACTATTTTTTTTACTACAAGTCAAGCTATCAAGGAACCTCATTACTTACACACTACAGCTTTAGGGAATTGATTTATGTTGTTTCAAGTGAATTGCATGTTAAAAGCAGACTCTTTAAACTTGTCTTGGTATTGTTAGTAAGTATTTATTTTTATGACTATAACCATCTGTCCTAGATGCACATTCCACTGGTCTAAGGAAGAAAGCATGGAGACTAGAAGCACCATAAGAGATGCTATTGAATGTTTGTGTATAGCTGAAGTCAAATGTCTTTTTGGACATTTACAAACCTTGATCAGCTCTGTTTGATGCTGCAGTAAACACTGAGCACTGGTTACCTTTGACCTCTCCTGGTGTTGTCTGTTCACACACAAAAACACACACACACACACACACACGATCAATTGTATTTTTCTTGACTTCTAAACATTGGTATCATTCGATTTTGCTATCAACCAGCTGGTCTTTATCTTAAACCCTTAAGCCCTACCTCTCCTCTCCGGGGGAGCGGACCTCTTCTTTACATTGAAGAGGATGATTCCTAGAACCATCAGTATTCAAGGAGTCACAGCTGGGTCCAGGTGAGTCTGCTCTCTCCTGCTTGACTCTTCGAGAAAAACACACACTGTTTCAAAGTTAGAATTTGTGGATGTCGTTTAATTTGATTATTTCTGGGCTAAATCCTCACCTTTTCTTAAAGGGTTGTCCTTCATTTAATCCAACAGGTCTAGCCATGGAGCAGTCCTTCTCCACGGAGACACCGCTGGGTCCAGGGGATTCGGGTGTCTCTTGCTGAACTCTTCTAGAAAAACAACAACCATGATTTATGGATGCTCGATAGATTTTATTGATTGTATTGTATTTTGCCTCTACCCAGAATCATGATGGTGTCATGATATATTACTGCTGCGCTCTGAGATGGACAACATTCCCAAACAGTTCGAAATCCTCTTCTTACCTCTTAGCTTTGCTCTGGTGGCCATGGTCCCCAGACAGAGTGGTTTCAGAAGTAGGACCCCCCTCCTCTTTCTCATTCATAGTGGACTGGAGTCCCGGACATAAACACAACTCATTGATCACTTTATTTGACATTTGAACTTTAGACAACACTGAAATGTCTCTTATGATGAGACACTGTAGTGTCTCTTTGAAAGAGTAGACCATTGTAACTTCATAATACTAAACCACAGACTTAAGGTACGGCCACACCAAACGCGTTACTCGCGTTGGATAACGCGTGTAACGCGCCTAACCTGCCGCTTGATCATTGGGTGTCACAAAAATGGTTTGACGCGCCTACGCAGCCACCAACGCTGCGCTGTATTTAGGAGTCCGAGGTAGGAAACCCAAACGCCGCCGTGTTTGGGTGCGTGATAGAGTTTAGGTCGGGTTAGATTAATTAATCTCAGATATAAATAACAGTAATCGGGTTAAATAACTTTACATGGTGTGTCTGGTGTGTTTCCAGCATTCGTAGTGTTGATCAGCAGAGAAATAGAGGGTTTTCACCGACGTCACGTCTTGGGCAGTAACCCGGATGCGCGGCCATGTTGGAGGCACTCGATGTAAACACTGCGCTGTAATGCATGTAAACTCTGCGCTGGATAAACGAAAACGCTGCGATGGATAAAGGTCATAAACCCAAGAAAAGCTCGGCAAAAGGCGTTATAGATGCAAAGGCATACAGGGAAGGACTTGGACCGGGCGAAAAAGCACGATATTTGAGGAAGTTAGATTTGATTGGTGGTGCAGATCCCTACGAGTTGGCTCCCTCGTCTTGGATCAATGACGACCCGGAGAGTCTTCCGTCTGTTTGTTATCCTGACATCGTCAACTACCTGGTTTTCTCGCCAAGCCCATACACACCGGAAGACCTTAAAGCGTACAAAAGTTTGGAGGCCTATAACCAGATGGTGTGTGGATGGGTGAGGGAGATTCAATACCAAGTCATCGACGACAGATGTGTTGCGAAGGCCAAAGTAAGTAATGCAATAATGTCTTTAATCAACCTAACCATAACTGTATGATATCATTGCAATACCCAAGGTGTAGCCAGGTGATTCTCAACCGTTTTTCATTTCGAGGACCCCCAGTTTGATATGCAGTCCACAGACCACAGTCTAGATTGCTATGTACACTGTACACTATCAACTTTATTTATAGTGCATTTATCACTATCAGAGTTTATAACCTCTGGGGGCCTGTGTGGCCACATTGTGAACAAGTGATGCAGATAAGCCTAACTGTTATTCATTTTTTTAAAGTGAAACGGTGAGAAACTATTTTGTTATTCTTACTTATTTGGTTGTCATGTCTTTTATTCAGGTTCTCCATTCTCAATCAATCCGAGAAACACCCCTGGAACCCTGGATAATCGCTGAGAAGTCTGGTCGGATACTTGGAGCCCACTGCACGTGTATGGCTGGCCTCGGAGAGACGTGCACACATGTTGCTGCATTATTGTTTCTCATAGAAGAAACAGTGAAGTTGAGGGACTCAAAGACAGTGACGCAAGAGAAGGCGTATTGGCTGTTACCTACTGCACTGTCTAAGGTGGAATACAGGGAATGCCGGAAGATTGACTTCACTGTAACCAAGAGGTCTCAAGTAAAAGAGCTGGCAGGATGAAATGTGCTGCTCTTGGACAGCCACTTGAGGACCCAAGTGATACTTCCACTTCTTCTACTGTTACAGTTGGGAAACCGCAACAGCCAACCAGTGATGAACTGTCATCATTATTCAGTGCTCTTAGCGCGACTGGATCAAAGTCTGCTATTTTGTCCCTGATTGAGCCTTACTCTGACAGTTTTGTTCCAAAATCAATTGGAGAAAATTTACCTCTTGTGTTGACGGAATTGCGAAAAGACGAAGCAGTTCACATGGACTATAGTGAGCTATTGTCCACATGCAAAGATGTTGAAATTTCTGTTTCAGAGGAGCAAGCAAAGGCAGTTGAGGCCGCTACAAGGGATCAAGCTTCCTCTAAACTGTGGTTTAGATTTCGCGCTGGTCCAATCACAGCATCTAAAATGAAAACTGCATGTTGCACTGATCCAAAACAGCCAGCTCAGAGCTTAATCAAAAGTGTATGCTATCCTGAGTCATACAGATTCACATCAAAAGCCACTACCTGGGGATGTAATCATGAGAAATTTGCACGTGATGCGTTTATAGATGTACATAAGGAATCTCATGAAAATGTACACGACACAGGTTTTTTCATAAATCCAAGTGTGCCATTCTTGGGTGCTTCTCCCGATGGCCTTGTTTCTTGTGATTGTTGTGGTGTCAGTGTAATTGAAGTGAAATGTCCATTCTGTGTGAAAAGTGACATATTGGACAGTGTATCCTATTTGGAGAAGGACAGTGAAGGGAAACTGACACTTAACCGAAACCACCAGTATTTCTACCAGGTGCAAACTCAACTTGGGGTGTGCAAACTGGAATCTGCCTATTTAGCTGTTTGGACAGAAAAGGATTTGCATGTTGAGTGCATTTTATTTGATGAAGAGTTTTGGGACACAATATGCCAGAAAAGCAAGAATATTTTTGACACAGCCATTATGCCAGAGTTAGTTGGCAAGTTTTACACAAGGCTTTCATCTACCATGGCCAATGTGTCCTCGCAACCTGGAGTATCTACCTCGGCTGAATCACATGGCTCTGATTGTGCTGCAAGTGCCAGTGGCCAAGAAGAAACCTGGTGTTTCTGTGGCCAGGTTGAGTTTGGAAAGATGATTTTGTGTGACAATGCAAAATGTCATATTAAGTGGTTTCACTACTCGTGCATTAATGTCAAGGTTGCACCAAAGGGAAAATGGTATTGCCCAAAGTGCCAAAAGCTACCTAAGTTTGAGCCAAAAAAGGGAAAGAAACCTTTGAAGTAAAAAAACAAAACTATTTTTTAGTGGACTGTTGTGAAGTTACGCACTTCAGTCACTTTGTTTTAATGTTGGTTAAAACAATATTTAATTTATTTAGAAACGTGTACCTTTTTTGAAACTGTTCTTTAAATATTTTTAGCATTTGATTTCAAGTTGGTGAGATTTTGCAATGCTATACTGACAAAAAAAGTTGTAAAACTCAAATTACATACAAAATTATGTTCGCACTATAGTATACTGTATATACTATAATTTATAGTACTGTATAGTTTATAAGCTATCTGTTCTGATAACTGTGTGGTTTTCCTTTAATAAATCTGTGTTCTGATGATAGTGTTATGATGTGTTCTCTTCCACAACAATACATTAACAAAAACTGTAAATTAACAACCATTTATAAATAATTTTAGGCTATATAGTCTTTTTATTGACAAAGTGCATATAAAAATATTCTTCAGTCAAAATCAACAATGGATGGGCAAAGGTTCACCAGAGCACAACAGACAAGTCCAATCTTATCAATGGTACAATAACCATCACTATCTTTGCACATCAAGAAATCAATTGGTAATATCCCCCCCAAGATGGTATATTTCTGGCGCACGCTACCAATTACACGCTCAACATGAATCCTGACATGGGCAATTTTTCTTGTGGTTTCTAAGTCAACAGGAGCCAACTGTGACTTTCCACGAGTGAAGGCTGGAATTTTTACATGAGCCATTATACAACCCAAAGTGGCTTGAATATTAAAGCCACGGTCAGCAAGGACAGGATCACCAGGAACTATGTTGTCCAAAAAGCCACAGTTTTCAGTTAGGTATTTGTAACTGACTCTTCCTCCCCATGCATTTGAAATGTAAGACACTGTGCCCTGTGGTGTAATACCAATCAAGAATTTAACTGTGTTATGGTGCTTGTAGGAAGACCATGTTTCTGCTCTGGCTATAAGGTTAGACGGATGTTCTATAAAAACCTCAAAACAGTCAATAATAACAGCACATTTTTTCCCAAAATGTTTCCTGAATTGCATTGGCATAGTTTTTTGTAAATGCTCTCTTTCTGGCCATATGATAAGTGGTTTCATACGAATAAACATGACATCAATGACATCAGTGACTATCCTAGAAGCAGTGGCTATTGATATGTTAAATGCATATGACAGGAAGGTCGTGGAAACATTAAGCCTAAGGCGCATCAGTGTCAGCATCAACTGCTTAAACTTATCAAGTGACTTCTTCACAGGGAGGTGGGGACTAAGGAATGTGAAGAGTACCAACAGTATCTGGTATGTAGGTAGGCCAGTGAGAAATAAAACCTTTTCATCATTATCAACAAATGCACTTTGGTCATAGGTAGTGGACAAATGTGCAACATCAGAGCACAACTGGATGTTTTCAGTTCTAAGATTTTGAAGTTCGCTGGTCATAGCCTCAATTAAATCACCAGTCAATTCACTTTGAGTCTCTTTGCTGCACAAATTGCTGCTGATATAACCACTTGTAGTAGGGTCATCAGTCTCAGAATCATCAGTCTCTGCAGCAACTCCAGCACCAGCAGCAGCATCAGCAGCAGCTTCTCTCAGTCTCTGCTGGGTTCTATTCCCACGACGGCTGTAGCGTGATGATGTCCCAGCTTTTTCAGGAGACCTTTGCTGACCTGTCATTCCGACAGATGGCACCCAATCTGGGTCATCCTTTTGATAAAGGTCAGACCTTTTACCTGGAATACAATGAGAAATACAGCACATTGTAGCTCTACATTTTAAGAACTGTGTTGCTATTGTAGCAGGCTATTAAATATGATCCTAATCAGATATTAAGTCAATAATGCAACATGAAAACATGTCACTTACCTGACAAGAAATGGGCCGAACAAATTCGGACGTTGTCCAGATTTTTGCCACGTAGATCCTGGTTCAGCTTCGCTAACCACAAGCGCCTCCTTTCCTCTGACAACTTTTGGCATTGTTCTCCTTGATTAGTTATAACTTTTGGCAGTCTGTAATACTCCAAATGTTTTTCGCGGTCTGACCGATTGGTACAGCCAAAAACACGGCAATAATTTACCATTTTCCACGAAGATATTCGGGATGTACTGCGGCGTGCGCTTTATTTACCTTGGCGTGCGGTTTATTTACCTACCCTCTATTGTCCGCCAAAGACGTTCAGGTTGCTTAGCAACCAAAGACACTGCCCATGCAAGTGAATGGAGCGTTCCTTCTTGTCATAACTATCAAACCAAACATCCTTCACATTCACCGAGCGAACATTATGAAAGTATAATGCACATTTCTCGCTAAAAATGTTTACATAAAGACTTTTAATGGCGTAACTATGTTACTATTTCCACCCAGAATAAAGAGTAAGATGTCCGCCATTTGCTTCTGTGCAAGCGTCACGCGTTACTCGCGTTAAAAGTTCAATTTTTTGAACTCGGTGCGTTGGTGCGTTTACGTGCGTCACGTGCGTCATTACGTTTACGTGCGTCATTACGTGCGTCATTAAGTGCGTTAGGGGCGTCTAACGCCCCTAACGCGCCGCTTTAACGCATATAACGCGTCTACGCGCCTAAACCAATGGTTCCCTATGCGAAAATGCCGATGTTCGACGCCCCTAACGCGAGTTACGCGTTTGGTGTGGCCGTACCTTTACAGATTTATGCAGTGTATATAACACAACTTGAAGACTCTAACTGTGCTAAAACAAATACAACTAACTACCACAACTTAACTTAAAAAACACATGGTACAAATAAAGAGAATGTAGAGAATGTTTCAATCCAAAGTGTGTGTGTGTGTGTGTGTGTGTGTGTGTGTGTGTGTGTGTGTTTCAATCCAAAGTGTGTGTGTGTGTGTGTGTGTGTGTGTGTGTGTGTGTGTGTGTGTGTGTTTCAATCCAAAGTGTGTGTGTGTGTGTGTGTGTGTGTGTGTGTGTGTGTGTGTGTGTGTGTGTGTCAACACACACACACACACACCCAAACGTCAACAGCTGAGAAATGTCAAATTGGGCACACACATGTAAACCGGGAGTAGCCAGGTAAACATGTTTTCAACTGTTACAACAGAGGGCATCGAATTTCGCTGTTAAACCTGAACGGCCACACCCCCTCCCTCGCCAAAAAGTTGTACAACTTTTTATCTGGGGCTCACACGCTCAAACTTTTTGCCTCAAGAACCCCTAAGGTCCATCTGGATATATTTTCTGTTCTTGTTACAGCATAGCTAACCCTATGCTTTCGGAAACGTAAAAAAAAAAACTTGAACATAAAAGAAATAATAGAATTATAGAAACATTTCCCATTATTGAATAACTGTAATGTAAGAATAATCTAAAGAAAATACAAATGTAGTGAATAGTGAATAGTGTAGTCCTACCTTATCTTGTCCGTGAAGAAAATGATTCAAAGTGTATTTTGAGCAAGGACGGAGATTAAGGGACTGCGGAAGATAATGATAATTTGAGGAATCTGACAAGAAGCTGACCCTGACACGCTGAGAAATCCAGACAGCCAATCAGAACCTCGGATACCTCACAGGAACCGTCCCCTCTCTGTGATAGCAAATGAGGACACCATTATGTGGCTGTTGTGGAACAAGTAACTCTTTCAGACACTAAACGTAAACAGTGGCGCTTAAAAGCGAACGCTTGTTTATAATGTCTCATTATCGGTTGTATGGTTGACGTTTTCATGCTATGTAACGCTAAGCATTAATTGTGTCTGTTGTTTTCAGTGAAAAGTTTAAGATAAATGCGTGGCAAATCCTGGGGAGGAGCCTGCTGGCGTCATGTGATTTTAGGAAAATCGAAAGTATCGCAGCCTCGTGAAAACAAAACTGTGACACACACACTTTATTGATAGATATATATGACATGTTTTCATTCATTTGTGATGTTATTAATCAATTTAGCAGACTTCTTAACATCTGAAGTGACTCAGAATTAAGGCTTATATATATTGGATTAGAGACTGCAGCAAAACGTGCTGCAGTGTCCAACCTAGTTTCTGATAAATACTGATAACTATAGGGACTGGAAATCCCTCACAATACAGACTGGAACCAAAGTACCGAATTTTGATTTTTTTGTGTCTGACCCAATGCTTTGACCGGTCTGGCCCTCTCACTTCTGTTTGCCATCAGATTAATGTTAGTCAAGTCAAGTCTTTTTTTATTTGTATAGCCCGTAATCACAGTTACAGACTCCAAGGGCTTTACAGGTCGTATATTTGTGACACCCCCTAACCCTAGTGCCCCAAAGGGAAGAAAAAACTCCCTCAAAGATCAAACAAGAAACCTTAAGAAGGAACGCAGGGTGGAGGATCCATCCTACCAGGGACCATTAGGAGTGCATTAGGTGTGATTGAAGACATAAATAGTAGTACTCAAAATAAAACATTTGAAATACATTGTGGAAAAATTCTCTATATTAATGGGGGTAAGCTGGTAGCCATCAGAGGTGTCCAAGGCGCACAGTCACGATTTAGGCCCGACTTCTTGAGTAGAGGTTGAACACAGCAGTCTATATGGTCTTATGCCCTAAAAATGTTTACTTTTCCCACAATTTCATATTAAAGCTAAGCATGATAAAAACACATTCTTCATGACTTTTAATTTTGCTCAGACCCGTTAATCACCGCTTGCGGTTATATTTGTGGTTAATAAATTCAGTTGTGGGTACTACTTGAATAAATTTATATGCTTTAATGTTAAGATACACCTTACTATTCTCACACCATTCATTGCTGCTACAGCGCTGTGGTGTGGTGTAGCTTTATGCTACTGTACAAACAGCAGAAACATGCACAAAGCGGTCTTGCAGACCTCGTGCAGAGGAGGCAGTCCTGGCATCCTGCCCGGGAAAATATCCTAACCAAAAACGGGTTCTCCAGGGTTATGCCATACGATTTCCATCACTGAGTCTTCAAAGAACAACATGATCCATTAACTGTGCTATAAGTACGATTTGAGAGTTGGGAGAGAGAGAGAGAGAGAGAGAGAGAGAGAGAGAGAGAGAGAGAGAGAGAGAGAGAGAGAGAGAGAGAGAGAGAGAGAGAGAGAGAGATAACTCCCCTTCCTGCTTTGCTCCCTCCCAACCCTACGTGCCGTGGACGAGATAGGCAAGACAGATTCCCCCGAGTAGCTGGGAAGGGATGCCCTGATCGGTCAAAAATTAGGTAGGAGCAGTAAAATCGTTAAATAGTAGAAAATAGATAGTAGAAAATAGTTGCAGACAGACGCACAGGGAGTCAACTGTAAATTATTAGAGAATGAAATTCAAAACAGAATGACATAGTATACAAAATAGTTTTAGAATTCTATAATTCCAAACATTTTAAAATAGCCAAAATCAAATCATAATTCAATGGAAGAAAACTTCTGGGTCGGCCCCGGCCCGGGTGCCCCCTCGTCGGTCCTCCCTCTTAGGCGGAACCTTGTCGCAGTCGGGCAAGAAGTACCCGGGCCCTTCCTCACAGGCGCTCAAACATGGCCGCCAACATAGAGCAAATATTCCAAGACTTTATTTTGAATAAAATAAGAGAAATTGAGGACCAACAAGAAGAAAATGGGTACTTGCATTTATTGTATACTTTATCATCTATTCTCTTCGTGTTTATTTATTTCATGTAAGCTTCATAATCTTTGTGATGAGTTCTCGGCCGTCGCTGGAGAAGCCTGACTGGCGACCCAATGGACGCTGCTCTGAGCACTTTTATTTTGTTAAATGGTGTTTCTGTTGCTGCTTTGAGCACTTCAATTTAGTTAAAAAGTGTTTCTGTTGTCTTGTTGTCATGCCACATATATGATACCACTTCTCATATATGGCCTGTTATCTTTTTTATTGACGTTAATGACACTGGCTGCAAAGGCTCGGTTATCGGTTCCATTTACCCTCTAATACCTTTTAATATTTGTTTATTTGGAAGGTGGAATCTATTGTTTAGTTTCCCATCATACTACATAAGCTCATTCTGATAATTGACAGTCTAATTACCTTACCACAGCGAGCTTGGCGATCAACATACTTTACAATATATGTAACGTTAGCGTCTAAACACTTTTGTCATCCAGATTACCAAAATCCCTTTCTCAGTAGGAATACTTTCAAAAAACAAATAGACAAATCAACATTTTTGTTGTCCAAACTGGCCTCCTTCGGTTGTTGACAATCCTTTTGAACCTTCAATCCAGCTGCTGAATATGCATTTTTTATATGAATGAGTTTGTGTCAGCTGTAGATGAATTCACCTTATTTAATGGGAAAACGGCAATATACACGTTTTGCAAAAAAAACAGTTGGCAGATCCCACCTTTTAACCAACCCGGGGTTACTCAACCTAACTTGTTCTGTCTCAGTCCTGTGAAGGCCTTGGCTTCAGATGCCGACGCCACCGCCAGGACCGTACCGGAATCTGAGAGGGATGACAAGGAAGAGGACAGCCAGGGAGCAGCCCTCAAGAAACACAAGAAGCACAAGAAGCACAAGAGCAAGAAGAGCAAGAAAAAGAAAAAGAAACGAGACAAAGACGAGAAGGAGAGCAGCTCTGAGTCTGGGGTCGAGTCAGAAGGAGAGGCCAAGCACCGCTCCAGGTCAGGAATCAAGGTTTACAGGGGTTGGCAGAAGCAGCCGGTGGGGCCGCGCCGTGTGATGGTTTTCACTATTGATTTGAATACAAAATGTTGGAGGGTAGATGTTCTGCGAAAAGCGGGCTTCTTTATCTATGGTTTTATAGAGGTTTAGGCTGCATTTATATCAAACTATGTGCTGAGATGTTCATGTGTAACTCCGGTGTCTCTCGGTTTCCCAGCAGAACACCCGGAGAGGAGACCCATGATGGAGGTAAGCTGAAGCTTCTCTCCCCCGGGAGCCATGTTTGGTCTTCTGCTTGTTTGAATGTTGTAACATCTGGGATTTGGTTTAGGATCGCTATATAGGACAATATTTGGCATTGCATACAGTCGGGTTACAAAGTCAGCCTCACAATCATGCTGCCGAGGTCAAATTCGAATCGCCACCTTTTTTTCCCTAGACGGCAATCGAAAAGCCAGTCGGCACAAGCAGCACTTGACGGGGAAGAAGAAGAAAAGGAGGCGGAGAAAAGAAGACGGCCGAAGCTCGTCCGACTCGGAGTCAGGGGGCAGCCAGAAGGGTGGCCGCCGGGGCTCCGGCTCCTCATCACGCCGGCAGGAAGACCTCCCAGACATCATCCCCAAGCAGGTAATGAGGATCCAAAAACTACCGTGGAACAAAACCTATTTTTTTAACCAAAAAATCGGTGTGCTTAGAAAATGTACGTTAGTTTCGGAAAGTCGTTGGCAACCAATGGCTGTGACGGAGACAGACATTTTGAAATTCCTTTAATTTTCCCGTCGGGAATTTGACTCAGCGACGGAGACCCCAGACGAGGCCCGTACTGGTTTATTGACCTGCTCGTCTTCTCGTTGTGCAACCAGGACAGCTCTAAGGCCGGAGGAGCTGACCCCGGGAGAGGGAGTGGGAGGAGCCACGCCTCGCACTCCCGTGTCCCACCCCGCTCGCGCTCCCGCTCAGCGCGGAGAGCTCCCCGCTCCCGCTCCCGCTCCAGGCGGCGCAGCCGGAGGTCAAGGTCGCGCTCCCGCTCAAGGCCCAGACGCCGCAGAACTAAGTCCACCTCCAGGTCAAGGTGGGGCCTTGCGGTTTGCCGCTTGATCAGAAATGTTTAATACAAATATTTATATTTGAAACGGGGAGAAATTTGGTGGGATACCGTTTTTTTCCCCAAGTGTACGCTCTGACATCACCGTAGTTCCGAATGCCTCAACTGACTGAAAATGATTGACCACACAGTGATCCGTTCCACAGCACTAGCAGGCTAGTAGGAGACTTAGAGCGTAGTCCTCGATGAAAAGTCGTACTTGTAGATTCAATGCACTGATGTCAATATGTGCAGAGTGCCTCCCTAGGCGTTTGAATTTGCCTTGGGATCCCTCCACTACGATCCCTTTGTAAGGCGGCAGAATGTACATTGTGTCAGTGTGGAACGGTGCCTTGCTAACCTTCTGCTGAACGCACATATCACAGCGGCTTGCCGCGGCGGTTCTTGCGTTTGGTGAACAACAGTCTCTGAAGATTTACCGAGGATGGCCCTAAAAAACCTTCCCCTTTCACGTGGTGCGCCACGCCAGATCCCAGTTCGGCCGGCGATCCAGGAGGTCAAAGTCCCGATCCCAGTCCCCCAGGAGCCGCCGGTCCCCCAGGGCCCGGCGGTCGCCCAAGTGCCGGCGGTCCAGGACCCGGTCTGGATCCGGGACGAGGGGCTCTGGACCGGACAAGAAGGTCCCCCCGGACCCAGCCGCCGGTGTGACGGAGCCCTCCGATGTAGGTCATGTCCTGCACTCCTTTGCATCTTAATGTCGACCGCCATAGTCTCCCCTCTCGTCCCCTGCTCTGCGTCATTTCATTTAGCCTACTTGAACACATGAAGTACATTTATTGTGTGATTTGTTTACACTCTGACAAACGCCTTTTTAAACCTATTCCTTTGAACCAATTTCTCATCACCGTTCCGTCGACTCCAATCAAGTGTCGTCAATCGAAGCATCCTTTTCTTTTCATATCATGTTCCTCTAGTCCTGCCTTCCTGGCAACGAACCCCAGGTGTCTGACCCCGTCGTAGAGCCTGCGGCCCCCACCTTGGGGGACCCCCTCATCCCCTCCCCGGACCCTTCGCCCCCAGAAGCCGTGGCTGTGAAGTCGGCGGGGTCATGGAAACCCCTGCCGCCCTTGGAGGTCATGACCTCCGCCAGGTAACCTAACTTGAGCCTCAGAGGTGTGACTGCAGATGTGTGTAACAGGTGTTTCAGTTTTAGGCATACCAAGGTATATATGCAGACTAAGCAGATCATTGGATACTATGGGGGGGGGGGGGAGAATCAATGCATATCTGAACCACAGGTTAATGGCTTGTTTTGTGCACAGTAGCTGGTAGCTTGATGCTTTCTGAAATGGGTCGCCAAAGTCACATTATTTTTCGCAAAGAAACCGGTATTATTACAATTCAAGTCATTTATTTTGCATCCATCGACTTGCAGTTCGTCACTGAAGGACGGCTCCACCCAACCCCCCACCCAACCCTCCATCCAACCCTCCATCCAACCCTCCACCCAACCCTCCATCGAACCCTCCACCCATTCCTTCACCCAACCCTCCATCCAACCCTCCACCCAACCCTCCATCGAACCCTCCACCCATTCCTTCACCCAACCCTCCATCCAACCCTCCACCCAACCCTTCATCGAACCCTCCACCCATTCCTTCACCCAACCCTCCATCCAACCCTCCATCCAACCCTCCACCCAACCCTCCACCCAACCCTCCATCGAACCCTCCACCCAACCCTCCATCCAACCCTCCACCCATTCCTCCACCCAACCCTCCATCGAACCCTCCACCCAACCCTCTAGCCAACCCTCAATCGAACCCTCCACCCAACCCTCCATTGAACCCTCCATCGAACCCTCCACCCAACCCTCCATCGAACCCTCCACCCATTCCTCCACCCAACCCTCCATCGAACCCTCCACCCAACCCTCTAGCCAACCCTCCATCAAACCCTCCACCCAACCCTCCATCGAACCCTCCACCCAACCCTCCACCCAACCCTCCATCGAACCCTCCATCGAACCCTCCATCGAACCCTCCACCCAACCCTCCACCCAACCCTCCATCGAACCCTCCATCGAACCCTCCACCCATTCCTCCACCCATTCCTCCACCCATTCCTCCACCCAACCCTCCATCGAACCCTCCGCGGCTGGACCCGAACGTCCGGCTGGTGGCCCCGCGTCCCCCCGCCCCGTCCCCGGTGAGGAGGGCCAGGAGAGAGGGGCCGCCGCGGGGGAGGGCTCTCCGGTTCAAGAAGGCAAGGGCTGATGATAGATGTCTCTCTCTCTCTCTCTCTGTCTCTCTCTCTGTCTCTGTCTGTCACCGCTTAGTTGTATGTCTCTCTCTTTGTCCGTATCTCTGTCTCATTACTTGTCTGTCATTCTTGCTCTGTCTGTCTACTGGTCTGTCACTCTCTCTTTGTCTCTATCTGCCTGTCTGTCTCTCACTTTGTCTCTCTCTGTCTGTCTACGGGTCTGTCACTCTCTCTTTGTCTCTTTCTGCCTGTCTGTCTCTCACTTTGTCTCTCTCTGGCTGTCTACGGGTCTGTCACTCTCTCTTTGTCTCTCTCTGCCTGTCTGTCTCTCACTTTGTCTCTCTCTGTCTGTCTACTGGTCTGTCACTCTCTCTTTGTCTCTCTGTCTGTCTGTCTCTCACTCTGTCTCTGTCTCTCTGTCTGTCTACTGGTCTGTCTCTCTCGCTTTGACTGTATCTCTGTCTCTATCTCGCTGTCTCTCTCTGTCCTTGTGTATGTCTGTCTCTCTCTCTCTCCCTCTCCCTCTGTCTGTCTCTGTGTCAGTCAATACTTTTCATTCGCGTATAATCGCAATCGCAATGATTATCAATTGCGCCTGATAAATAATGACCAATGCATGTGTGTGTTTCTCTTTCTGTAGAATCAGACGATCCTGTCCCAGTGCCTGGTCCCTGTGACGCACAGCTTCCCCCGCCCGGCGCTGTCGACCCGGGACATCCTACAGAGAGCCCCCGTCTCTCCGAGAAGCCCCTCCCAGACGCGCCCTGCGCCGACGGGAACGATACCAAGAAGAAGAAGAGGACGTTGTCCAAGTCGCCGCCTCAGAAGAAGGAGGCCAAGAAGAGCAGCAGGCGCAGGTCCAGGTCCAACTCCCGCGCCCGCCCGAGGAGCTCGCGCTCGGGGAGCCGCACCAGGAGGAAGAGGTCCGTGTCCAGGAGGAAGAGGTCCGTGTCCAGGAGGAAGAGGTCCGGGTCCAGGAAGAAAAGGTCTCGGTCCCGGAGGAAGAGGTCTCGGTCCAGGAGGAAGAGGTCCGGGTCCAGGAGGAAGAGGTCCGGGTCCAGGAGGAAGAGGTCCGGGTCCAGGAGGAAGAGGTCCGGGTCCAGGCCGCGCAGGAGATCTAGGTCCAAGTCCAGGTCCAAGAAGAAATCAAAGTCGAGGTAGGCGCCCACTTTGGTTGGTAATGGAAGAATCTGCTCTGGTTGGGACCTGGTTTGCTCAGTCTCTCTATAGAGTATTGTTCGCTTTTCATTGTAGAACCCAGTGGAAGGATTTGATTTCAGATCCATAAGTAAGCAGACGTTCCGCTATAGTTCTGCTGTAGCGGAACGTCTGGCGGGAGACTGGAGAGCGCCTTGGCCGGAAACCAGCGAGATCGAGTGTGTTACGCAGGGTTTCCTGTTTTGGTAACGGATCATTTGTCTGGATGCGTAGAGGAACTCATACGAGAGTGGCAGACTTTAGATTTAAATCTAAAGTCTCCCCCCCCCCCTCTAAATTCCAACACAACCCGCTGCTCCACGGCCCTTCGAGAGGACAGGATTCCTGTTCCCTGTTGCAGGGAATCACTTCCACTGGTTTCTCTCCTTTCCTCAAACGTTCCCGTTATTTCCTGTGCCCCCCCCCCCCCCCCCCCCCCCCCCCGCAGGTCCCCGGCCCGTCGGTCCAGGAGGTCGCGGTCCGGGTCGCGGGGGCAGCGCCGGGGCGCGTACGGCGGGGGCTTCAGCCAGCGGGACCGCTGGAAGAGGGAACCCAGCCGCTCCCCCGTGCTCATCCTCCGCAAGAACCGCTCGCCCGCCCCCACGCACTGTGGCGCCGGCCAGAGCCCGTCACGCATCACAGAGCTGGGTGAGCACATGCGGGGGGGAGGGGGGGTGGCCCCCTCTGCTGTGTATTTTGATCAAAGTTGTCTGGCCCCCCCCCCCCCCCCTCGCCGACTCAGAATTTGTGTTTATGCAGAAAGTACTTTTCTGGTTCTTTGCCTTGCATTGGTTTTTTCATACAGTCGTTCAGAGTGTTAACCTGCTTTTGTCTTCGTTAAAGTGCTTGGGGAGTACTGCTGCGTCCCCAGCATTTGACGCAAACGGGCTCCTAAACCCAAAGATGTCGCATTTAGAGAACGCATAATATCTTCATAATGAATTCAACAAGCAATTCAACAAGGAGCAAAAATGTGTGTGCTGGCAATGGGACGATTTTAGCACGATTCTTAACAATTCAAGTATCAAAATTTGATACAATTGTGTATATATTCATAGGCACACAGTATTATAATTGCCACTCATGGCTTATGCATGCAGGCTCTCGTGTTTTCTCGAATAAACCATGATATCGTCTCACCTCAGGTCGGTGTCCTGAGTGCTTTGCTTCTGTTCCTCCGTCCTCCTACCAGACAAGGAGCAGCTGCTGGAGATCGCCAAGGCCAACGCAGCAGCCATGTGCACCAAGGCGGGCGTGCCCATCCCGGACAACCTGAAGCCCAGGCTGACCGGCCAGCTGCACATGCCCCTCACCATGCCCATGCCCAACATGGCGATGAACGCAGCCGTGGCCAGCATGACCGCCGGTAGGACCCCCACACAGTGTGCACAACGCTCAATGGTTAAATCGGGCGGGTTGCAAGGCAAGCCACGCTGTAAATGCATACGTCTAGAAACCACAAGATTAAACTTCTAGGTCTAGAACCCATGAGAGAAACATCCAGGTCTGGAACCCATAAGATATAACATCTAGGTCTAGAACCCACGAGATAAAACATCTAGGTTCTAGAACCCACAAGATAAAACATCTAGGGCTAGAACCCACGAGATCAAACATCTAGGTTCTAAAACCCACAAGATAAAACACCTAGGTTCTAGAACCCACAAGATATAACATCTAGGTCTAGAACCCACAAGATAAAACATCTAGGTTCTAGAACCCACAAGATAAAACATCTAGGTTCTAGAACCCACAAGATAAAACATCTAGGTTCTAGAACCCACAAGATATAACATCTAGGTCTAGAACCCACAAGATAAAACGTCTAGGTCTAGAACCCACAAGATTAAACATCTAGGTTCTAGAACCCACAAGATAAAACATCTAGGTTCTAGAACCCACAAGATAAAACATCTAGGTTCTAGAACCCACAAGATAAAACATCTAGGTTCTAGAACCCACGAGATAAAACACCTAGGTTCTAGAACCCACAAGATAAAACATCTAGGTTCTAGAACCCACAAGATAAAACATCTAGGTTCTAGAACATGAGAGAAACATCTAGGTCTGGAGCCCAAAAGATAAAACATCTAGGTTCTAGAACCCACAAGATAAAACATCTATGTCTAGAACCCAGAAGATGCAACTGACGTGATTGCTGACCAACCGTCACAATGGGTCAGATTGACCCGGCACGATGTCGCATCAGAAATGAACCCAACGTTGTGTCTGTTCCACATCTGCAAACGTGGCTGTTTTCTGGAAGTTTATTGAAGGTGCTTGCCATTATCATTCATTATGTTTCATGGCCTTTTTTCTAAAATACTAGTCCAGGCATCGGTAAAATCATCAGTGCACAATTCAAACCCTCTAGATTGAATAATAGCGGTGTTTTCTCTCATCTGAAGATGTTAGGCATGCAAAATGCGGGATGAAATATATAGAGCTGCACTAACGGTTTAACCTGCTAGATGGCGATGTGGACTGAGATGCATGTGCCATCACTGGATGATCCAGCCCAGACCAGAGATTGATATATAAGTTTTGGGTGTGGGTTCATTAGATCTCGGCCAATGCAACTATTAAAAACGGAATGGCCTCAAGCTCTTACAACCTCACCTCTGTTATCTATGTTGCTATAGGGAACTAGTATTAAATAGTCTCTCTCTGTCTCTCTGTGTCTCTCTCTGTCTCTGTCTCTGTGTCTCTGTCTCTCTCTGTGTGTCTCTCTCTCTGTCTCTGTCTCTCTGTGTCCCTCTCTGTGTCTCTGTCTCTCTCTGTTTCTCTCTCTGCCTCTCTGTGTATCTGTCTCTCTCTGTGTCTCTCTCTCTGCCTCTCTGTCTCTCTCTCTCTCTGTCTCTGTCTCTCTGTGTCTCTCTCTCTGTGTGTCTCTCTCTCTGTCTCTGTCTCTCTGTGTCCCTCTCTGTGTGTCTGTCTCTCTCTGTCTCTGTCTCTGTCTCTCTGTGTCCCTCACTGTGTCTCTGTCTCTCTCTTTCTCTCTCTGCCTCTCTGTCTCTGTCTCTCTCTGTGTCTCTCTCTCTGCCTCTCTGTGTCTCTCTCTCTGTGTCTCTCTCTCTCTGTCTCTGTCTCTCTCTCTCTGTCTCTGTCTCTCTGTGTCCCTCTCTGTGTCTCTCTCTCTCTCTCTCTCTCTCTCTCTCTCTCTCTCTCTCTCTCTCTGTCCCTCTCTGTGTCTCTGTCTCTTTCTGTGTCTCTCTCTCTGTCTCTCTCTGTGTGTCTCTCTCTCTCTGCCTCTCTGTGTCTCTCTCTCTCTCTCTCTCTCTCTCTCTCTCTCTCTCTCTCTCTCTCTCTCTCTGCCTCTCTGTGTCTCTCTCTCTGTGTGTCTCTCTCTCTGCCTCTCTGTGTCTCTGTCTCCCCCCCCTAACCCCCCAGCGACGATGACGGCGGCGCTGTCCAGCATGGGGGCCCTGTCCGCCATGCCCCCCCTGCCCTCCATCACCAATAAGCCCCCGCCCGGCACCCCCCAGCTCAACATGGCCGCCCTGGAGGTGGTCAAGAAGAAAGTGACCAAGCAGGCCAACAGCATCAGCATCAAGGAGTTCACGGACGTAAGGGGAAAGAGACACCGTCCCGGTGTCAGAGGTCCCGATCGGTGCAGACTGCAGATCTAGAGTGATGGAAAATGACATAATGATAGGACCAATGAGGGCTAAGGGGAGGGAGTTTCAGTACAGGCCGACCCAAGAAGTGCCGTTTTTTTTTAGTTGTTTTTTTTTTACAATAATCACTCCCGAGGAAAGTGAAGCAATCGACAGCAGAGTCTTTTTATTTCACGCCCATATCAGGAGGCCAGGCTGATATTACATATCCATCTTCAAAATCCTGATTGTCACACGAGGCTATACCAAGAAACACACGTTTCTCTACTGAGAAAGCAATAAACGGGGGGTGCAGAAACGCCTGCTTAAAGAGGGTTTAACATGCTGCGCAGTTTGTTGCTCATCGCCTTGATAAAATCTTGTTAGTACTCGCGGCCACCTTCGTCCCTGCAACATGTGAGGGATCTGGATGTTGGGTTCAGCGCATTAGGCCTTGTCAAGAGGAGCTCCCAGCATAAAGTGTCTGTTTGAATTTGTTGTGTGATGACCTTTGTGTTTGACCGTGTGGTGTGGTGTGATGACCTTTGTGTCTGACCCTGTGGTGTGGTGTGATGGCAGAAATGCAAGATGATCGTGGACAGCAAGGGGGAGCTCCCTGTGGCCCAGCCTCACGTCTCAGACGAGGAGGATGAGGGGAAACCCTTCGGGAGTGCAGCCCTGCGAGAGCAGAAGGCCATCAGCTTCAGCATCAATGTAAGGGGCACGCACGCACGGCACGCACGCTGTTATTCTTGTGCAATCGAACAGCAAAACTTGATATAAACTTTGGGTATGTGTTGGCACTCCTAACTTACTGTCCTCGGTTTCTCTGTCCCTTTCTCCCCTCCCACCGTCCAATCAGAACATGTCCGTCCGACCGGCCGCGCGGAGCGATGCGGGCATCGCCAAGGAGTTCCCCGTCTCCTCGGGATCCCAGCACCGCAAGAAGGTAGCGTGCCCGAAAAATGCCCGCTTCGAATGTACCCCCAAATGAATTGGGGCCAACCTGTCCATCGTGGACCACCTGTCCATCATGGACCACCTGTCCATCATGTAGCACCTGTCTATCATGAACCACCTGTCCATCATGTAGCACCTGTCCATCATGAACCACCTGTCCATCGTGGACCACCTGTCCATCATGAACCACCTGTCCATCGTGGACCACCTGTCCATCATGGACCACCTGTCCATCATGGACCACCTGTCCATCATGGACCACCTGTCCATCATGTAGCACCTGTCCATCATGGACCACCTGTCTATCATGAACCACCTGTCCATCATGGACCACCTGTCCATCATGTCCTCCCCTGACGTGTGACCCCCGCTCCTCGTGCAGGAGGGCGACGCCCCCGGCGCCTACGGAGAATGGGTCAAGGTGGAGAAGACCACCGCCGCAGCAGCCAAAGCAGCGGCCGCCGCCGTCGCCGCCGCCGTGAAGGCGGCGGCGTGCGCTCCGGCGGAGACGTCCTCCTCGTCGCCGGGGGCGACGGTTGCCGAGACGCAGCTCCCCGCAGTCACCCCGGCGGACGGGACACAGGTGGCCGCCGTGTCCTCCGCCAGTGACAGCGTTTTCCCCGAGCCGCCGCTACAGGTGAGACCCCCGTCCCCTTTCTCACCGTATTTGCAGGATTTAGTTACTACGCAACAAGTGGCAGGAATATAAGACTTGCCCCAACTCTGACCACTTTTAAAACAAGACTGAAGACTTTTATGTTTACTTTAGCTTTCCGCTAAACCTTTAATTCATTGCACTTTGAACTTTTGCAGTTTTTCTCCAATGCATTTTTTTTTGATTGTATGACGATGTTTTTATGTAAAGCACTTTGAATCTGCCTCGTGTATGAAAAGTGCTATGTAGATAAAGTTGCCTTGCCTTGCCTTAATGGTGACTTGTTGCCTTTGCACGTATTGTGTGCATCACATGCTTCTCATGGCCTCACGGTGTCGCTCCTTCTCCCCGTGTGTCCCTCCAGCCGGTGGATATCTCCCAGGCTGTGATTGAGCGGATCAAGGCTCAAAGGCGATTGGCCGAGAACCCTTACGACGTCAGCGCCATCAGCATGCTCAGTCGCGCACAAGAGCAGGTAAAAGGCGCCTCGGTGACCGCAGTTAAGGTCCGAAAAGTCACGTTGTGTTTACGACGTTATGGCTTGTTCATGACGCTTTTAGATATTGTACTTCATTTCTAAATACCTTTTCTAGCAGTGGATAAGCCGTTGCTCCGAAGCGGTCTACCATGTGTTGGGATTTTTGGTGGAGCGATGCCCTGTCAACAGTATGTGTGGTGCCTCGCCCCCCCACCACAGGTGGACGCCTGGGCCCAGTCCAACACCATCCCCGGGCTGTTCACCGGCTCCACGGGAGCCACGGTCCTCACCTCCGAAGAGTTGTCCAGCAGCGGGCCGCAGGCCTGGCTCAAAAAGGTACCCCAGTGGCAAGGCACGCGTAGACGACCACACTGACTAGCTCACGGCCTGGCGGGGTGCACCCGCTCGCACCCGGCAGATAAAAGCGACAGGACGCTTGACTTAGCGCGCACACGTGCCCCCCAAAAAGAAGACACATCTTTGGGCTGCGTGGTGAGCTGTTGGCACCCTGCATGGAAGGCAGGGGGGGGGGGTGCTTCTAGCGTGGCTTCTTGGGTGTGAATTTCACGTTTCTTTTTTTAGATTTCACCGAAATCAGTACCTCCTTTAGGGGATTCATCTCAAGTAATCACTGTGAGCAGGGATTTAAGACACGGCCTACCATTTTCGTTTTAAATGAAGCGGGTGCTTTTTGGACGTTTTGGATGGACGATGCATAGCACGACATGAGCCGCCAAACGATACGCATCACGATACACGTGTCACAGTATGAAGCGTATGACGATTTATTGCCATTCAATATCACGTCATTAACACTTATTCAAATATAATTCCAGACTTGTGATATAAACGCGGATGGTCCATTTGATGTTTTCCTCTGTTTCTAACTGGAACACATGACCATGAAGCATTCCATATCCAAAAAATATGACTCAAAACATTTATAAAATCATTCGTTTTTTTTTCAGCCACACCTTATCTCAGATAACGGAGGACACGGACGGTCTAGCTGTGCCTTTTTTTTTGAGTATTTCCACCTCCACTCGCCGTGAGGCTGGAGACGAGTCCCTTAAACGCGTTCATTCTGAAACTCGCTCCACAGAAGCTACGGAGCTCCAGGCTCCGCCCCCTCCACTACCATGGGCCGTGCTAACGGCTAACCGCGCGGCCAGGAGACTTGTCTTTACAGATGCAACTGGTGTCCTTCTTCTCATCTGGACGTGGGGGAGACGGACAGAGAGCTCATTCCCCCCCCCCAAAATGTTGGCGTGTTCCTTTTTAACACACACACACACACACACACACACACACACACACACACACACACACACACACACACACACACACTAACTACCATATCGATCAATACCCCCCCCCCCCACTCTGAAAGGTGTCTGCGTCGTTCGTGCCCGCTGATTGCAAGCCAGAGCTGTATAGCTGAGAGCTGCCCCCACCCCCCCCCTGCCATCACATGACAACCGTTACTGCACCATCCATGCTGCCTTCCAGCAGTGTCAGCCAATTACTGAACATTAAAAACAATTACATTTGATTCAAAAAAAAAAAGTAAATTGTTGAAATTGTACACGAAAGGCCAAGTCGTGTTTGAACTGGAGATCAGTTCTTCCCACCAGCTGTGGACCACAGGTCTGGGAAGGCAGTCGATGCCCCCCTCAGTCCCCCCCCCCTCTGTGTGTGACCGGGACACCCCCCCTCCCCCCTCCCACCCCTCTCTATACAGCTCTGGGCTCCTCTCGCGGTGGCACGGGCGACGCACGCGTCTCACTCTATTCTCAACCACCACAGCAGGTTCGGGCGCAGCCGTGCGGCCGGCCTCTAGGGGGCAGTGTAGCGCCCTCCTCTGCCTCCACTCCCTGGAGCGTCCATAGGCTCCTCCCCCCGCCCCCGTGAAGGGAGAGGGAGGCGTGTTGGGGAAAGGGAGGGAGGGGGTGAATCAGGTCTATCAGCATGTCTAACCACCAAGACCCGAACCCCAATGAGTTTCACCGTTTTTTCGCTCATAAACGTAAAAAAAATTGTTATTCGACAAATGATGGACCGTGATGGTTAAGGGACGTCAAGGCAGGTATTAAAGGTTAAATTCCTGCCCAACTGGGCGAAAGTGTAGACTTTGTAGAGTTTAGTTGTGTATCTGTTGGTGTGGGCCGTATCTTGGGTATGTCTCCTAGAATTAAACTAAGTTCAAATATAGTTCCTATTTTGAAATTACATTCTTCCCTCCACAATCCTGGGCTTTTATACATTAAGCTTTAATTGATAAAGCCATGCATAGAAAGATATAGGGGAATCACACAGGGAACAGCCTTATCTGGACGCGACTAGTTTTGTTCATGTTTCAAGGTCAGTCAGGTCTAGTTCTTTGGCCCCTGAGTCAGGTCTAGTTCTATGGCTCCTGGGTCAGGTCTAGTTCTTTGGCTCCTGGGTCAGGTCTATTTCTATGGCTCCTGGGTCAGGTCTAGTTCTTTGGCCCCTGGGTCAGGTCTAGTTCTTTGGCTCCTGGGTCAGGTCTAGTTCTTTGGCCCCTGGGTCAGGTCTAGTTCTTTGGCCCCTGGGTCAGGTCTAGTTCTTTGGCTCCTGGGTCTGGTTTAGTTCTATGGCCCCTGGGTCAGGTCTAGTTCTTTGGCTCCTGGGTCAGGTCTAGTTCTATGGCCCCTGGGTCAGGTCTAGGTCTTTGGCTCCTGGGTCAGGTCTAGTTCTTTGGGCCCTGGGTCAGGTCTAGTTCTTTGGCTCCTGGGTCAGGTCTAGTTCTATGGCTCCTGGGTCTAGTTCTTTGGCTCCTGGGTCTAGTTCTTTGGCTCCTGGGTCAGGTCTAGTTCTGTGGCCCCTGGGTCAGGTCTAGTTCTATGGCTCCTGGGTCAGGTCTAGTTCTTTGGCTCCTGGGTCAGGTCTAGTTCTTTGGCTCCTGGGTCAGGTCTAGTTCTTTGGCTCCTGGGTCAGGTCTAGTTCTTTGGCTCCTGGGTCAGGTCTAGTTCTTTGGCTCCTGGGTCAGGTCTAGTTCTTTGGCTCCTGGGTCAGGTCTAGTTCTTTGGCTCCTGGGTCAGGTTCAGTTCATTGGCTCCTGGGTCAGGTCTTTGGCTCCTGGGTCGGGTTCAGTTCATTGGCTCCTGGGTCAGGTCTTTGGCTCCTGGGTCGGGTTTAGTTCTGACCTTGCTGGGAGGAGGGGGAGGTGGGAGGTGGGAGTTTGCGGCGGCCGCAGTGGCGACCCTGTGAACTCTCACCTCTCTGTGTATTATTAGACTGTTACAGGGCCGACGGCACCCCAGGGCCCCTCTCTGTTGCTGGGGGGCTTCAACAGGGTGGAGAGGAGGGGCTAGGTACGTACCCACACCCAGCATCCTTCACCTACTGCAGCCTGAGTCTGTGTGTGGTCGTGTGTGTGTTGAGAGAGCAGATGTAAGCTACGCTGGCTAACAGGTATGTAATATGTGTGTGTGTGTGTGTGTGTGTGTGTGTGTGTGTGTGTGTGTGTGTGTGTGTGTGGATGCATACACGCAGCGCACGCTAGGGATGGGTATGACAAGGAGAAGAACTAATAGAAAAATAACACAATGCAGACTTGCCTGAAAGTAGGATGAGGGGACCAATCAGAAACAGCCTGCTGGTCTCGATGCCACACTACACGTAGCTCCTCCACGGAAATGTTTCGAGAGTAGGGCAGGAAACTAGGCTGCTATGCTATCCTGAGCTTTATTGTCATAGTTTCTGCCAAGCATGCAAGGCTAACATTTAGGTCCTCGTGGATAATATTTGACTATAAAAAGTTAGTATTAATCTTGGATATAATTAATATGAATTAAAAATATTGTCATATAGAGGTTTGGTTATTAAAACAAATAAAACACTTTGAATTAGGCACGATAGTGACGGTTACACATTTAAGTTAATAGAGAGCTTGAGGAGAAGCGTAGTGGTCAATGATTCTCCGTACCCATCTCTACTGCACACTTAGGTACCGTCCTTAGCACCGGCTAATTGCTCCTCTCTCTACCCCCTGTTATTTTTTTCTCTCTCTCTCTCTCTCTCTCTCTCTCTCTCTCTCTCTCTCTCTCTCTCTCTCTCTCTCTCTCTCGCTCTCGCTCTCGCTCTCTTGCCTCTTTCCTTTATTTTTTCTTTCTTTCCTTCTCTCTCCTTCTCTCTCTCTTCCTCTCTCTCTCTCTTCCTCTCTCTCTCTTCCTGTCTCTCTTCCCTCTCTCTTCCTCTCTCTTTCTCCCTTCCTCTCTCTCTCTTCCTCTTTCTCTCTCTCTCTTCCTGTCTCTCTCTCTCTCTCTCTTCCTGTCTGTCTGTCTCTCTCTCTCTTCCTGTCTGTCTCTCTCTCTCTCTCTTCCTGTCTGTCTCTCTCTTCCTGTCTCTCTCTCTTCCTGTCTCTCTCTTCCTGCCTCTCTCTCCACTCGCTCCCCTCCCCAGGACCAGTTCCTGCGGGCGGCGCCCGTGTCCGGGGGCGTGGGGGAGTTCCTGATGAGGAAGATGGGATGGAGGACGGGCGAGGGGCTGGGCCGGAACCGCGAGGGCACGGTGGAGCCCATCATCATCGACTTCAAGATCGACCGCAAAGGTCCGCGCTTTACCCCCAATCCCTTCTGCAGGGTTTCCTTTCAAACGTCGAGTTCGAACGTCACACTTATTACGTCAAAATGACGGCGATACTAGAAGTAGTCAACCTTTGCGAGGCGGCGGAGATGTGAAGGATGTTGGCCGCCGTTAAAGAGCGGGTTTGTGTTTGTGTTTTCAGGACTTGTTGCTTCAGGGGAGAAGCCTCAGAAGCAGACCGGGGGGTTGGTGGTGACCAAGGATCTCATGGGTAAGATGGACTCACATGCACGCACAGCCCACCACTTTTCAAATTGGCCGTTTGCTTTTCCTAGTTAGCAAGAGTAACTACAGGAGAGGGAGCGGCTTAGCGCTAGATGATCTGACTTAAGCTGTACAACTATTTTCCTACGTGTTTCAATGTGCACGCCATAAAATGTTCAGATAAAAAATTGCAACTCTATGAGCAAAGTTTACTTCAGTCCACTGGGTAGGCTAGTAGACTGATCTATCCAGCACAGATCTAGGTGGACACGCCCACTAGTGATGTCATATGGGGCAGATTTTCGAAACGGCTTGTAAGGCTAATCACACTCACACCTGGTGGTTTAATATGTCCCTTTTAAGATCTACAACTATCTACTTCTACTACTACACGCTTTAAAATGTTCAGATAAAACTCTTTATTTTTCCGATCCAAAGAACCACAGGTGGGTAAACATACATACATTTATTGTGCATAGAAAGAAAAATCGAACAAAAATTAAAATAAGGCAAAAACAAGTATTCTAGGAGATTTTTTTTTATGTATTTATAAAAATAAGAAGAAAAGAAAGAAAATACAAATAAATACATAGAAAAAAAACGAAGTTTGGACTGGAGGTTATAAAATGTTCAGATCTAATTAACTGTTGGAATGAGGTCCGGGTGAAGCCAGGGCAGAATCAATGTTGTGTTCTGAGCCGCCCGCCTCCTCCCCCCAGGGAAACACCCGGTCTCCGCCCTGATCGAGCTGTGCAACAAGCGACGCCTCCTGCAGCCCGACTTTGTGATGGTGCACCACAGCGGGCCTGACCACCGCAAGAACTTCCTGTTCAAGGTCTGACCCCAGCGCACTCTCATGCTGTGTCTGAAATCCCGCACTTCTATGCTTACACTTACTTTTTTGAGTGCACTTTGAGTGCGCCAAAACGCAGTTCACTGGAAGTACCTCAGTGGCGCACTCAAAACGATCTAAAACTTGAGTGTGGACCGATGGACACTTTCCACCCTCAACGGCCGCCATCTTGTCTACGTAGCGGAGGGGGCAGGAATTTCCAATCAGAAAATGGAGGACATTGTAACAGTTGAAAAAAAAAAAAAAAAACTAAATATTTACAGTTTGAGTTGATTAGTTCAGCGCTAAAATAAATACGGATAAAATCGATAGAAATTGATTGATGGTAATTGAAATTGATAGCTATTAAAAGGATGGGCGAATTATGGAAATGACCAAGCAGAAAAAAAATGCCACAGAAGAAGAACTGTCAAACTTATTTCCGGTAGGTGCGCGAAGGCTGTTTCGAGTGCACTGTAGAAATGAGAGCACTGCACCTATAAGTAAGTGTACTGTAGGGATAATGAAGTGCGCTCAATGTAGGTGCACTTACGTAAGTGCGCGATTTCAGACACAGCATCACAGTCTATGTCCTGCACTGCCCCCGGCCTGAAACACGTGTTACTGTTCAATTCATTCATATTGTATCGTCCTTAATCACAGGTACAGTCTCAAAGGGCTTATCAGGCCGTATATTTATGACGCCCCCCTAGTCCCCAGAGAAGGCAAGAAAAAAACTGCCTAAAGTCTTTTAAGGAGTTTGAACCTTTTTGAACCTTTATCTAACCAGGTAGAGTCTCATTGAGATTGGCAACCTCATTTTCAAGAGATGTGGCCAAGAGGCGTCATTAAAAAACACACCAAGGTTACAACAGAAAACAAATACTGTTGTATGTGCACATAACCCATTACAGTCTGCTGAATTCATAAGAAAACGCACTAAAAAAGGTTTTAGTGCGTGTGTAATGTTTAAGTCACGATATCCCGCAGGGTTGACGCAAACCGAGGAAAGGAAGTGAAGCCAGTCTATCTTAACAAGCTCTTTAGAAGGTTCTAGGATCTCGTTCTCCTCCCTCCGTCCTCTTCCTCCCTCCTTCCTCTCCCTCCCTCCCTTCCTCTCCTCCCTCTGTCCTCTTCCTCCTTCCTTTCCCTCCCTCCCCTTTCTCCATCCGTCCCCTTCCTCCCTCCCTCCGTCCTCTTCCTCTCCCTCCCTCCCCTTCCTCTCTCCGTCCTCTCCCTCCCTCCCTACTCTTCCTCCCTCCCCTTCCTCCCTCCCTCCCCTTCCTCCCTCCCTCCCCTTCCTCCCTCCGTCCTCTCCCTCCCTCCCTTCTCTTCCTCGCTCCCTTTTCTTTCCTCCCTCCTCTCCCTCCCTCCCCTTCCTCCCCCCATCCTCTCGCTCCCTCCGTCCCCTCCCTCCCTCCTCTTCCTCCCTCCCTCCGTCCTCTCCCCCCCTCCCTGCTCTCCCTCTGACGGCCTCTCCCCTCCCCTCCAGGTGACGGTGAACAGCGTGGACTACCAGCCCCAGACCGCCAGCCCCAACAAGAAGCACGCCAAGGCCATGGCCGCTATGGTGGCCCTGCAGGGCCTGGGCGAGGTAAGGCCCCGTCGGCAACCGGATCCTTCTGAGAGCGTGTCGCATCTTTAATGAAATCCCACCGATGTCTCGATGGGACGCCATTGGTGGGCACGACCTGTCACTCGGAGCCGATACTGAGCCTTTTTTGTTTTCGCGTGCGTCGGTAGGTTCCTTCGGACGGACCGGGACTCTACACCGGCCCTGTGTTTACTGCGGCCTCCACCGGACCCTTGTTCTCTACCTGATCGTCGTGCCACACGCCGGCCTGGGGTTCTCACTGTCTTTGTTACATAGCACAGCCTGGTCCCACCACTACCACTCCTCAATCAATCACAGTGTACTGGACGGTGAATATTGTGATAGATATTGTTATGGATAGTGAAGTGTCGCACCGTGTCTGCAGACTCATTTGTCGAGTAGCCTGATTATTCACATTGATTTTGATTTTTAAAAAAGAATAAAGCTGTATTTAACTCTTATCCATTTGTATGCATTTTTACGATTGGCCGTAAAACAGACCTGCTTGTATTCCCTTTTTGTTGACTATTGGTCTTCAACGTGCTTTGCTTTGCTGTTATATGTACTTGAATGAGCCAGCAGTTTCTTCTGTCTGAGTTTTAGTATCTCTTATTTCTATGTCATGGGAATTGTAATGTCAAGGATAACTTCAGGCTAACTCGCATTGGGCGCAGTCTCTTTGGTAATTAGGAACTTTGACAGACATGTCTTCATATACAACATATAACTATAAATTCTTGTACTAGTAGGTATAATAATTCATCTTTTAATATTTAAGCTGGCTACAGCCATAAAGACAAAGCACAGGGACACGGCAAATCCATCCAATCCATAATCACATTTTTATTTGTTATAAATATCACATCTTATAAAAAAGATACAAAGATTTTTAAAAAGTAGTTATAAAAGTAGAATAACAAGTCAAATCCTCACGTGTAGAAAAATAGGGAGTAGCAGTGCAGAGAAATAGGATGTTGTGCTGATCACAGTGACCTGATGGGTGGGGAACACTTGGGTTGATTCTCAACAGTCTGGGCGGTAGCGGTTAGCTAACCCTAACCCTAACCCTTTTGGCCGGGTAAGTGGTTCAGTTATACCAGCCTTCTGAGCATGTATAGCTAACCAGTAAGAGTCTCTTCCATTCATACATGTCTTTATTTATTATGAATCCCGACTGGCAAACCACCAAACAAGATGTTTGACTACTTGACCTAGCTAACCGATCCAGCTAACCGAGTGACGCTGTCGGCAAATGATATCGGATATCACATTGTAAAGGACATGCTCTCTTGTCTTTGTTCTTTGGCTTTAAAGAGATTTGAAAAACTAAAAAAACACAAGTCACATACATTTGACACCTTTAAAGCTCCACTCATGTCATGGTTCATTGGCATCAATTGTTATGAAAAAAAACAACCAGTAGCAACAAACAAGTTGATAAAAATGAGGTATAACACAAATTTACAAAACACAGAACGGCGTGTGAAGGGCGACACAAAAAGGAGGTTTCATATTTGGATGGAGGATAAGGGGATGGGGAGTGTGTTTACGGGACGGTGGTCTCTCTCTTTCTGAGAGTATAGCGACGCTCCCTCTCGGAGGAGAGCCCAACATATGAATAGCACCAAAGGACCCTGCTGCTGTCTCGGTCGATCCGGGGTTAATGGCTCCCTGCAGAGAAGAATAGACCAATCACAGAGTCAGAATCACACGGCATGATGGCGTTCGACCAATTACATTACAACCTGGACTACTTAAGGTTAGGAGTTAGATATCAAACTACGTTAATTTGACCTCCTCAGGAATGTGACAAGATTCATGTATAGTTTAGTTCAATCATAAATAATTATTTGCCCATTTTCCATCGCATTGTGATTTGATCGCTCTCATGTCATGGTAAACCCTGAAATATATCATTTGTGAAATACAAACTTTTTTATAAAGCACAGAAAGATAAAAATACAAAAAACTTTTTTGTTTTCTGGAAAATAAAATGCCCGGGAAGTTTTGTTGTGATTACAGGTCAACATCAGATCTCACATCCTGGACAAATCGCTACATGTAGCACCTTGTTATTGTACTCACACCCCTGAGTGTGTGTGTGTATGTGTGTATGTGTGTGTGTGTGTGTGTGTGTGTGTGTGTGTTTGGGGCAGCTGTTAAACCCCTCTAAACCCAACACCTGAGCACCGCAACCATTGTCCTTTCATCACCGTCCCCTCGGCGCGAATTACGACGCGTCTTTGAAGCAGGCGACCATCGTCTAACCCCCCCCACCTCGCACTCAGGAACAGGAAACCTTATGAGTGACATGACGGGCGAACCACTGTTATGTGTCAAGGCGGGCCCAAGACCTCCCAAAACATACATGTAACATTCTTAGTCTTTCATCAGCAGGCTGAGGGCGGAGCCCGTCCTCAGGTGTGTGTGTGTGTGTCTGTCCTCAGGTGTGTGTGTCTGTGTGAGTGTGTGTATGTGTGTCCTCAGGTGAGTGTGTGTGTGTGTCTGTTCTCAGGTGCGTGTGTCTGCGTGATTGTGTGCCCTGAGATGTGTGTGTGTGTGTGTGTGTGTGGATGATGACAACGCGCAAAGGTGGTGATTATGGGATTAACCCGTGTTTAGCAAGCCACTTTGTAGAGTAAAGACGCTTTTTAACGCAAAGGCCTAATGCCATCTGCTGATAGAACACACCACAACGTACACACCCTGAGACACACACCTGAAAAGCATCCAGGTAGAGGCTACAGCTGTGTAATCACTGCTCACACACACACACACACACACACACACACACACAGGCAAAACACACGCACACACACACACACACACTCATTATAAGAGGCAGACCCCTGGCAGCTCTGTGATCATTGTTTTTTTGGTCACTTTTTGTGTGTGTGTGTGTGTGTGCCTCACACACACCCCAAGCACACACAAACACACGGGTGATGAGAACAGAATTGAAACAGATGTGGTGTAATTCTGGGGCGGGGGGGTTGAAAAGATTATACAAGCCTTCGTCTCGACAACAAAGGAAGCATCCCCCCCCCCACACACACACACACACACACACACACACACACACACACACACACACAGCCCCAGTGTTGCAGGGGGGTGTGGGACAGCTGTTTGTGGACTATGCAGGTGGGTCAGGGGGATGTGTGTTTGCGTGTGCGTGCGTGTGTGTGTGTGAGTGCAAGATCTGACAGGATGAGCTCACAGTGTCGGTGAAAGCTGGACGACAAGACCTTGACATGTGAGTGTGCGCATGAGGAAGACTTTAGAAATGAGGCGCCTGGTTATAATAGACATTTTAATAGACATAAGAGGGAAGGATATACCTTGGGGCCCCTGAGGGTCTTTAGAAAAAATAAAAGTATATAATTAAATATAGTTTTTTATTAATATTACAGGCAGCACGTTTGTGGCCCTGTTCGAATGGCCATCGCGCTCATACCTGATGAACAGCTGGTTGTTGCTAAGGTGTACCTGATAGACAGCGGCTTGACGCAAAAGTGTACCTGATAGACAGTTGGTTGTTGCTATGGTGAGGCCGTAGAGGTGCGAGCGCTGGTCAGGCAGGAACTCGTCGGTGAACTTACTGGTGTCTTTGTTCACCGCAATCACACCGTCCCTGGAGAGAGAGAGAGAGAGAGAGAGAGAGAGGGAGAGACAGAGAGACAGAGAGAGTGAGAGAGAGAGAGAGACAGAGAGAGAGAGAGAGGGAGAGAGAGAGGGAGGGAGAGACAGAGAGAAAGAGAGAGGGAGAGAGGGAGAGAGAGAGGTTGGGAGAGACAGAGAGAGAGAGAGAGAGGGTGGGAGAGAGAGGGAGAGAGAGAGACAGAGAGAGGGAGAGAGAGACAGAGAGAGAGAGAGAGAAGGAGGGAGAGACAGAGAGAGAGAGGGAGAGGGAGAGACAGAGAGAGAGAGACAGAGAGAAAGAGAGAGGGAGAGAGGGAGAGACAGAGAGACAGAGAGAGAGAGACAGAGAGAGAGAGAGAGAGAGAGAGAGAGAGAGAGAGAGAGAGAGAGAGAGAGAGAGAGAGAAACAGAGAGGATCAGGATATACCCTGAATGGATGGATGGACATGGACAGACTTGCGTGCAGAGGGACGTGCAGACGAACAGCCAGATGAGTCAGACAGACAGACAGAGAGTCAGACCAGACGTGTCTGGCGTCCGTACCTCCTCCAGTCAGAGTAGTAGAAGTGGTTCCTGTAGTAGACCATGCTGAAGGGGTAGTTGAGGTTAGGGTGGATCACCCTTCGGCCAGACCCGTCCGGAGACACACACTCCAGCTTCTTAGTGCCTGGGGGAGAGAGAGACGGAGGGAGAGGGAGAGAGACGGAGGGGAGAGGGAGAGAGACGGAGGGGAGAGGGAGAGAGACAGAGGGAGAGGGAGAGAGACGGAGGGAGAGGGAGAGAGACGGAGGGGAGAGAGGGAGAGAGAGAGAGAGAGGGAAGAAGGAAGCAAAGATTTTTTTATCAGTTTCTAAGGTTTGGGGTTCAACTGAGTCAATATGGGCTCGTCAAAACAACCTCAAACCATCAAGGTGTTGAATAAAGAACCACGGCAGCGGGCGGGTAGCGTGTCCTTAGCGACGTAGCGGTTAGCGCGGCTAAGGCTAGTATCCTTACCTGCGTCGGCCCAGCAGATCTGCCTGGCCACGGTGTCGTAGGTCAGCGCGTTGGGCAAGCCGATGCCCTCGGAGACCACCACCTTCCTGTTGCCTCCTTCCACGGTGGAGCACTCGATCTTAGGGGCCTCGCGGTTCCAGTCGGTCCAGTACAACGTCCTGGGGCCCAAGAAAAAAAAACAATTCGGAAAATAAGACTAAAAAGTCAAAAATAATAGCGTTTGATAAACGATCGTTATAATTCTAACGACATTACGACACGCACAACAATTAAGCAATTGATCCCAATCCCACAATAAGGGCAACATGGGACTGTAGAAGGCATCTCATTAGAAAGGAGGAGATTGGCTCCAAAACAGACACTTGACCGAGAGGAGAGGAATAAACCACAAAATGGTCGGGTCTTTATAAAAACAAATGATGGCTTAGGACCAGCGGGTTCCCTCTTTGGTTTGTATTCTGAGTTGCTCGAAGTGCTCTTGGCACACATTGACTAAAGGCTTTTAAAATAAACACGGCGCGATTGAGCTTCGTCTGCTACTCAGGCCTGGCGTATATTTCGCTTCAGAAAAAATAAACGGGACGGGGTCAACCGGGAGGCTAATTCGTGTGGAGGGTGAAAGCCACAAGTACGCCTTTCATCAAAACTTTTGTATACATTTTCCCGCTGTTTCTTTCAAACTCGACCGACAAATTCTTTAACCAATTCTTAAAATCGTTGACTTTTTTTTAAGGTGGGTTTCCGGAGTGTCGGTGAACGGCGGGCTCCTCTGAGCTCCACTCCAAGAGTCTCGTGTCTCTGGCGCTCCGAGTGTTTATCCAAGAGTTTGAGCTGTTGGACGGGTTTGTTTTTTGTGGCGAGGGGCCACGGCTGAGCTCTGGCTTGTATGACGGCCAGGCAATCAGATCCGATCACACACAAATACACACACATGCATAAATACACATATGTATATAGGGCGATATCGATACCAGTGTTCTTCCAACTGTGGTACGCGTACCACCGGTGGTACGTGACGGTACTGCAGGTCGTATGTGGGATAGAAAAAATTAAATATAGATAATTGAAAATAAATGCAATTATCTATAAATATTGTTCAGTAAATAGCATTAAGGTTTGTTATTTTTCCAAAACAGTGTCACTTTGTGTATTCCATCATATGCCTTCTACCATCATGGTTTCCATTGATGTCTTTCTGCTAAACAAAACCACCGGGAGAGTTAGCAGCCATGCTGACCTTTTCTCTTTCCAAAGTTTCCCACTCCCACTAACCCAGTAATTATTGCGTATAATTTAGTGGTCAGAGGTTGGGTGTCCACTGGTCTATACAGTTGTGTGCACAAACACACACACACACATACGTACACACACACACACACACAGAAAAGATCAATCTGTGTGTGAGGAGGAGGTAAGGCCAGGGTGGGGGTTAACTGGGTCGTGGCTGGCGGTTGACAGGGCCGTGACCACCTGTCTCGCGCTGATGAGGTACCGGTTAGGTTAGGCAAAGCAGTGTGTGACCTTTGACCTCAGGTTTCCCCCGGGTACAGCATCACACAGTCGCTCTGACAGCCCTGCACTGTGTAACTGTACTGGTGACGGCACAGTTGTACACACACACACACACACAGAATTAAACCGGGCGCTATCTCCTTTTCTGCCATCAAGTAACAAATTAACAAATAAAGGAAAGAAATACACTGTATACATTGTAATGTCATGTATAACCTCTGATCATTGACCAGTGATCATCGATCATTAATCATTTGCCCTGTCTCAGTGTTGCGTCGGAGAGCAGTGTTGGCAAGTAAGTATGTCACGTCTCACAGCCGAGTATTTAACATTATAGTCGCAGTCACGAGACAAAGGACAGAGAAAAATGGATGGCAATAGCACTAGAACACTAACAAACAAGGAAGGCAGACCTCCACCCACCAAGTGAGAAAAGTGAGGCCGCCAGCGGGGACGCATAGACAGACAGTGAGTCAGGCGGCCATGACAGACTGAACACGTCTCGGTGAATTTATCATTCAGACGTGAACCACAGGCTGGGTTGGAGGGAACTTATCCTGCATCGACTTTCAGGTGTGTTTGTGTGTGTGCGTGTGTGTGTGCGTGTGTGTGTGTGTGTGTGTTCCAGATGATGGTGTGGATGTAGCGTATCCAGCCTTGCACATAGGGAACCGTTAGGGAGATCGACGGGGCAATCAG
>NC_136937.1:28205821-28218321 GCF_949987615.1 Pollachius pollachius | reverse complement strand
CACACACACACACCACACACACCACAACAGCCGTGTCCAAAACGAATGACCCAAACACATCTGCCAAAAAGGGATTGGTCGCTTGGATGTCCAATCACGTGGGAGGTCTAAAGGTAAAACAATGGACGGCTCATAGTCTCTTGTTTTTCTAACTTTCGAAAATCCTCCCCACAATCCCAATTAATTAATTGTCAATTCATTGTCTTAATTGTCAACAACAGCTGTTTATTCGATTTCCAACACGTCTTACAGCCAGGCTTTAAGAAGCAGGTTGGTGTGTGGGGAAGCTGGGGTTTAAATCCTAGCACCCTAGTGTGATATGTCTTACAACTTCAATATCGTCCATATGCCCTCCTTCTGTGAGGAATCCCTTTGAGAACCTTTTAACATTTTGGGAATTTATCAGACACTTTTATCCAAAGTGACTCGCTTCATACACAAACTCATGGTAGAGGCAACCATAAAAGGCGACAGCCAGCTCGCCGGGAGAAGTTAGGGTGAGGTGTCTTGCTCAGGGACAACACGACACAGCTAGGAGGAGCAATGGATCAAACTAACAACCTTCCGGTTACATGTTAACCCCGCTCTATCTCCTGGGCAAAGCCAAGCCTTCCATGCATGTGTCTGGACATCTGCTGGAGAGTCCTTTTCGTTGCAGCGCTTGGCATTAACATTGAGTAATTACGGCAAGAGCAAAGCCGTTTCCCGAAACCGCTATAACCGCTCTGGCAATTTGTGTCTCTTTACTCTGAAGAACGTTTCCTGGCCGGATTAGCTGTACCCGTTTAGTTGAAGGGTCCCAATGCTAACAAAAGGATTTATGCCCTTTAAAGCACCATAAGAACACGCAGCCGTTCCATGCTGAACGTAGCGTCCATGAGCGGGCTGACGTACATACTCTCTGCTCTTTTCGCTTCAGAATCCCACTTTGTATGTCTGTTTTTAATTGTACACTTATTTAGTTTTATCACTGTTGAGTACATTGTCAACACTGTAAACACTTACAACGTATTTTGTAAATAAAGTCGTTCTTGTTTAACCTTGCTCAATCCAGTCATGTTTACATTTCTTTTTGGCAGGGGAAATGACATGAATCTCAAGCATGGATTTTAATAAACACTAATGGATAGGGATTCACAATAATAATGATAACGACTCCCCAAATTAATCGTAAACACACAGTTCCCTAAGACGGGCTTTGGGAAAGTTTTGGGCCAAAACGAGAGTGGAAAAAAGTTGGGCCTCACGCAGTTTCTTTCGACAAGTGTCATAAAACTAAACCATCTCTGAACGTCGCGGGCCATTGGAGCTCACCCAGCCGTCGGCTGGTTCCTCTGACGTACCCAGCCCAACCCTTGAGGCCCTCCCTGACTGCCGAGTTCGTCTGCGTGGTGGTGCGAACCTCCCTGCAGCTTAAGTCATTCACTCATTTAAATCAGCTGTATACAATAAAAATAAACCCTGGCTTTGATTTTCAAACTCGTATTTATCTATGCCTGTGTTTTGCACATGGCTTCGACGCTAAGCTGCTCCTAACTCGGCCGGCCTTGTGTTGTGTTTTATATGGTGCCTTGGCAACAGCTGGAACGCCGCTCTCCCCACTAAACAGCCACTTTTGAATGTCTGTGGCTGTAGTAAGTACAATTTAATGACGTTAACTCCATTAGGAGAAGGCAGACTGGGCCATGTGGCTCTTCAGGGCTGTTAATATCCTGCGTCTAAATGTCAAAGGTTGCGTTTTTCTTTTGGGTGTGTATGAATATGTTGGGTTTGTGTGCGTCAGGTTTGTGTGTGGTTCAATTGTTATCCTCCTTCAACGCAACAGCACACATCGCAGGAGACGGAGACCCACCCCAGTGTTAACTGGGGTCTGTTAACCCTGCCCAGCGCGGTTCGGCTTAAAAATTGGTAGATTATTGTCTATCCGACTTAAACTGTCCCACATTTCCGAATCGAAAGGTCTGTTGAAAACAGAAATTTAGATTTTTGCCTGATCGATTATGATGTCTTATTCATGTCTGAAAGTTGGCTTGCCCTCTGATTCTACTGCACTTTAACTCCAGACAATTTACGTCCCATGTGACTGCAAACGACAAAATTCATTAGAGTAACCGATGATACAGGCAGAGATTATGTCGGAGTGAAGATTGTCACCGTACTGTGACGGCAAACTTAGTGTCTTCCTCAGTTTTACAAAGTCTCATCTTTCTTTGCAACGCCCTTTCCTCAGTCGACGAGGTAGGGGTAAAATATCCCGAATGAGATCCTTAACGTCAGAAAGCCGACAGCTTTCCAGATAATCAAGGACAAGCACCGACGGACACAGTTGTTTCCAGACTTTTCCGACGATGACATCACTAATGTTAATAGTCTCAGACAGCTCTATTGGCCCCCCTGGGGGGGAAGGGCATCAGGGGAAACACGGCCCGAGGGATGTTTCCCACTCGGGGGAAAATCACAAGTCGGAATCTGACACGAAGCAGGCATGGGATCGTGTCCTTGTGTGACCAATCAGAACCATGCTTCGGCTCTCTGGTTACTTTCCGACAGATAGATGATTCCAAGGTATACCCGTGCCCCCGGGGATCATTTAGACTCAAAAAGGCAGTTTGACTTCCACATGTTCTCACAGTTCCTCAAGACCTCTCAGGCCGGGAAAAGAGACTCACTGGTGTAACTCACCTGGTTTATTGCAATCTTTCTTCGGTGTTCCAGCTGGCGTCCTGGTTCCCGCTCTCTCCTGCCCCCTATTGTCCACACACCAGCAATGGCCGCTGGAGCCGTGGCACTGTAAAAGGATACCATTTTGTTAAAGTGTTGACTCGACACGCTGTCCATTTTGAATGGTTTAAACATGAAGGGGAAAACCTGCGGAAATCATATCGTATTTTGTTCTTTAGTATCTGTATAAAGAGGACATCTTGTTCAGAGGTGCCGATGGCCAACAACTGTCCTATGCTAGGTGGACACGCCCACTTGTGATGTCAGAAGAGGCCGATTTTCAAGAACTTCTCCATGCCGGGGATGTTCACCTGTTGGGTTTTGTACTGTCCTTCTGCATCACATTCAGGAACAAACGCTCCCAGAAGAGGGTGTCCTTCTGGACTGGTGGTCTGGACCCCGTCTCTGTGGTGTTGACAGGGGGTCTTGGGGCGCTCTGGCTCATCTGGTCAAAGACAAAACGGGGGATGAATTCACAAATATTCACATCCTGTAACCAAACGTTTATCAAGAGGTTGACGATTCAGGTCAGCAGGATCGGCTTCTCCTACGTCTGCCTGGTCTCACCTGGTTTGTAGCAGTCTCTGGGAGGTGTGTCAGACGCTGTCCTGGTACCGGCTCTCTCCTGCCCTCGCTGATCCACGCACCAGCAATGACCAGTGGAGCCGTGGCACTGTGACAACAAAAGATTAGGTTTGTTAAAGGTCCCATATTATACCACCAGGTGTTAGTGTGATTAGCCACTACAAGCCGTTTTGAAAATCTGCCTCTTCTGACACCACAGGTTGGCGTGTCCACCTAGATGTATGCTGGATAGCAGAGCTCTGTCAGACCCCACAATGTGGCCAAACACTGACCTGTTGGGGTCTGTACTGTCCATCTTCGTCACAATCAGGAACAAAAGCTCCAGGAGCTGGTCCCTCACGAGTGGTGCTGTATCGATGTTGCTCACAGTGGGTCTTTGGACGCTCGGGTTCATCTGAGGAAGGGCGGGAGAGAGAGAGAGAAACATGTTGATCATTCAGATACTTTTTGCGTGACCGTGTGTGTGTGTGTTTCTGTTAATACAGAGTCACCCAAAAGTCAAATTGGTAAAATTAAATGGACATAAGACATCTAAACTTGCTTCCAATGATGTTATCAAGGGCTCTCAAGGTGTGCATTAAGCATCAGAAAACGATTTTCAATCAAATCCATTGCACTCTCACGTATTTTCCTGTCTATTGCTTTCCTTCTATTTCTTCAAGCCCATTTAATGAGTGGAATTCATCCCCCCCTTCTAGCTACATAGCCAGGCCGGTGATCAATCACAGGACACTTGATCAGTATCTCCATACCAGGTTTGTCGCAGTCTTTTGGCGGTGTACCAGGCGGTGTCCTGGACCTTGCTCTCTCCTGACCAGCATTGTCCACACACCAGCAGTGGCCGGTAGAACCGTGGCACTAATATAAAATCATGATACCTCAATGATTAGCATAAATTACACGTCATGGTACAGGAGATTTCCATGGGTAAGAATAACATTGCATGTAAAACATTTGAAAGTATCCCAGAATATTATCAGGCTGGTTAAGCCTGCCACATACAGGGCTTAACTGTCAGTTTGCACGCCAGTAACGGACTTCTCGAGTAGGTCGAATTTGTTGTTCTAAAACATTCAAAATTAAGCAAGAGGTGATAATGAAAATGTTGAAATCAATTGAATGCTAGTGAAAACTCTTGTGTCAATGAATCCGGACCTGTAGTGGTACGTATTGGCCATTAGCATCACACTGTGGTACAAAAGCACCCAGGATAGGATATCCCTCAGGACTGGTTGTCTGGACGCTGTCTCTGTGGTGCTGGCAGTGGGTTTTGGGAAGCTCGGGTTCCACTGGTCAGGAAAGAAATATCAAACATGGGGAAAAAAATAAAAGTTATGGCTGGGTTTTTTGTACATCATTACAAATGTCACATATTGAGCAGGCTTAATCTGAGCCATTCTTAACCTCGAGCCAGGCAAAGGTGATGTCTCAATAAATGATTTATCCCAGCTTACATTCTAAAAACCATACATTCAATTTAGTCTAAAATGTTGTCAATATCTTATATTCGGAAATATGTGTCAACCATAACTTTAAATTTTCAATGTTCTGCAATTCCAGATTTATAGTAATGCAGTCATGTTGAATGTCCATTTCCCTGCCAGCGCTCCTTTGCTTTGGCCCTCTAGCGTTTCATCTAGCGTGGAGTGTGTCATCTGCATATATGAGCATCTCTAGTTGGGATGTTAAACACAATGTGCTCTACTGAGTTTACCCGTCAGATTTCTCACCTGGTTTGTCACAGTCGATGGTCGGTGTACCAGCTGGGGTCCTGGTTCCCCCTCTCTCCTGCCCCCTATCGTCCACACACCAGCAATGACCAGTGGAGCCGTGGCACTGAGATAATGAGGATAATAACAAACAACAATCATCTAAACAATACGGTCGATTAGGGAATAAATGAACAAAGAAAGTCGTAGACCAAACAAAATCATTAAACTAATTCACCAGTGGATGGTGGGTTACCTGTAGTGATTTGTATCGTCCGTATGCGTCACACTCTGGAACAAAAGCTCCAAGCAGGGGGTACCCCTCTGGGCTGGTGGTCTGGACCCCGTCTCGGTGGTGTTGGCAGTGGGTCTTGGGACGCGCCGGCTCATCTGGTAGATAAATACACAAACAATCAAACCCTTACAAATCAATTTTGAATATTACCTTAAACTCTTATGTCACATGTTGAGACAAGATCAAGATTCAGCGTTTATTTCAAGAGACAAAGCGGAGCTAGAAAAAAAGTATTTATGTTTAGTTTTTAAGTAATGTGTTACTTTTGCCACTGCCACTGCTAATCGAATTTACCAGCCTGCTTACCAGGTTTGTTGCAGTCTACAGTTGGTGTACCAGGTGGACTCCTGGTTCCCACTCTTTCCTGTCCATTGTTGTCCACACACCAGCAATAACCAGTTGAGCCATGACACTGGAATACATAAACATATGTTGAATGTTTCAGAAAACCACTGAAATGGAGAGCACTGAAGTAAGGACCATCACTATCACCGTCTCAACATAACTCACATTAGAGGAAGGATCAAGGGATTCTTTAATACCGAAGTCTGACGGGGGTCAAACAAAACATTCAAGGACCTGTCATCACCTGTAGTGGTCTGTACTGTCCGTGTTCCACACACTCTGGCACAAAAGCTCCAGCGATAGGATAGCCTTCTGGACTGGTGGTCACCACGCCGTCTCTGTGGCGCTCACAGTGGGTCTTGGGACGCTCTGGCTCATCTGGTCAAAGGCGAAGAAAAGGAACGTTAACTCGGGTTTCCGATTTCAGTATGAACGTAAGGATGGTGCATTTGCTGCGCGTGTGTGGTCACGCATCTGTAAGTGCGTCTGTATGTCCTGTACGAGCCCCCCCCCTCCCCCGGGGACGAAATACATGCCAGTTCGGACCCTATTTCCAGTTGGCTGTCAGGAAGGCTCAACTCTCTCCCCTCTCTCCCTTCCCTCCCCTCGGCCCCCACGAACTCTGGACTCTGAAACCCCCTCCCTTCGCCCCCAAGAATCCTGGACTTCGAACCCATAATGTTCCTCATATTGCACATTTCAATCCATTTACTTTTTCTACTTCATTTTTACCGTTTTTTTTGCCTTACCTTTGCACTATTCAGAGTTATTTTGCACTATTTAGGATTTATTTATTGTAAATATTACTTATTTTATTGATTTTATCCTTTTCTACTTATTGCACCGTGGGTCAGAGACAAACGCCATTTCGATTCCTCTATTTGTCTTGCACATATTTTGGAATTGAAGTGATGGATATTAGGCCGTGGGCCTGCGTTGTACCTGGTCTGCTGCAGTCTGTGTTGGGTGTACCGGCTGATGTCCGAGTTCCTTGTCTCTCTTGCCCGCTGTTGTCAACACACCAGCAATGGCCGGTGGAACCGTGGCACTGCGATGAATGACAACAAACGATAATCAACATGCTGATTCATATTTCAAAATGGAAGTCTAGTTTCAACACACGACATGATGTTAAGTTACTGTACCTGGAGTGGTTTGTATTGTCCATGTTCGTCACACTCTGGAACAAAAGCTCCAAGGAGGGGGTACCCCTCTGGACTGGTGGTCTGGACCCCGTCTCGGTGGTGCTCACAGTGGGTCTTGGGTCGCTCGGGCTCATCTGGTTAGAGAGCACCGTCAGTTAGAGTTGTACTTTTGAAAATGTGTATTTTTGTGTTACATTGATCAGGGAGTTATACGACACATCCGGGAGGAATGAGCAGGGCGAATCCTGATCTAAAAGGCGTTGGTCCCGGTTAAGTTGTTCCTCAGCCAGGAAGTCATCGGACATCGTTGAATCTCAAAGACGAGAGGGTGGACATTTACGAGAGTAATGAAGGATGTCCAAACAAATGTACATCTTGCCTATCGCCCTCCCGAAAGGAGAGGCCCATCCAAATCTTCAAAGACGGCAAAGTTGTGATACTACTGTTCTAGATTCTCAAACAGCCTTCCAGCATGAACCGCTAAGGGTGTGTGAAACAACCCCATTTTAGACTCGGATGCACCCCCGGGTGCACTCCCTTACCTGGTTTATCGCAGTCTGTCGGCGGTGTACCGGGTAATGACCTGGTCCCCTCACGCTCGTGTCCCCAGATGTCCACGCACCAGCATTGGCCTGTGGAGGCGTGGCACTGGAGAAGACACATTCAATTCAATTCAACTTTTTTTATTTGTATAGCCCTTAATCACCATTACAGTCTCAAAGTAGACTGGGTAGCCCCGCACATTCTGCCAGCGATTTGACAAGGGTCTGGAGAAGAGCAATACATTTCTTTCTGCTTCCGATACGTTTTTGCGGGAGCCAATCACCGAACTGGCTTTTCCCCTTGACGCGCTATTGGCTGGTTTAACACAATGGCGACAGGGAAGCGACGGCAAGCAGCCAATCGCGTACAGAGTCAGTTGAACTAGGCCCCTTGATCACGCCTCTTGTGCTGAATAAAATGAGCAGCTTCCCCAGACCAACGTGCAATCTACGATTGAACTTGATCTGGCAATAGCCAGACTAGCCTCAAAGGGCTTAACAGGCCAAATATTAATGACAGATCCATGGTTCTCATTTGAATCACAAGCTCTTAAATCGAACCTACGGCCCCTTTTAAACAATGAACGTCCACAAGGGAGAAGGATAAATCCATGTCTGCTTCCTGACCTGTAACGGTGCGTACTCTCCGCGGGCGTCACACCGAGGAGCAGAAGCCCCCGGGATGGGGTGTCCCTCCGGGCCGGTGGTCTGGAGGCTCTCCCTGTGCTGCTCACAGCGCGTCTTGGGACGCTCCGGCTCATCTGGTCAAAAGAAGGTCCGAGATTTTCAGTCACAGAATACATGCACCCGGACACATTGTGGACATGAGCTCGGATCGAGATTCCAAAAAGAGAGACTTTATCACGTTGTTGCGACGGCCCCTTACCGGGTTTGTTGCAGTCGACGGGAGATTCCCGAGGGGACGTCCTGGTGTTGGCTCGCTCCTGCCCCTGGCTGTCCACGCACCAACAGTAGCCGGTGGAGCCGTGGCACTAGTGTACGGAGCATCAGGCCGTTGAGAAAATCGGTATTTCGGCATAACCCTACTGGCATTTTCCATTGTGTTCCATCGTTTGGAACGACAAAGGGAGAAATAATTGTCATTGAGGTGTTTGTCTTTTCACCTGTTGGGTTTTGTACTGTCCGGCCTCGTCGCAGTCAGGAATATAAACCCCCGGAATGGGGTACCCCTCTGGACTGGTGGTCTGGACTCCGTCTCTGTGGTGTTGGCAGTGGGTCTTGGGACGCTCTGGCTCTTCTGAGAAGATAAACAAGCATAATGTGTGCGCATAAAAGCATAACAGCGGGGCGCTGATTAACACAGAAAGTTTACGATCTCGTGCGCTAGTTCATAACAGGTCCGTTTTTTACGATCGTGGGCACCACATGAAAGTTTACAAACGCGTATAACGTAGAAACTCAGAGGGGGGCCCGTCGGTTGTAAAAAACGCAAGGCGATGCTTTCTGGAGAAAAACAACAAGGGACCTGGGGGGGGGGGGGGATGGGGGCGGTTGGAGTCTGACCTGGTTTGTCACAGTCGGTGGGAGGTGTACCAGGTGCCGTTCTGGTGTCTGCTCTCTCCTGCCCCCTACTGTCCACGCACCAGCACTGACCAGTGGAGCCATGGCACTGCAACAAGGAGGCATCCGTCAGGTCAAGTACGTGATTCAATCAAATATCATAAAATAATAACATCGGGCAAAGTAGATCAAACCAATCGTTCAAAGGGCCCCTACGTTACCGCCAAACGTGGAAATGGATTAGCATTTAAGAGCCATTTCAAAATCTACCCTCTAGTGACATCACACCTGGGAGTGTCCACCCAGATGTACGATGGACAGATTGGCCCAGCCTGTTAGCATACACCACTGGGTCGGCCGCTGCGGTGGATCTACCCCTCATACATCTGAGTAGTCACACCCACTTTTGTGTTTGATAAAGACTAGATTCTTAAAAGGGCTTCTGACGGCCGACCCCCACGTCACGCCTGGTGGTCCGATGGTGGGGGGGGCACCTCGATGGAGCCTGGGTGTGTTCCTGGGCCTACCTGCAGGGGTCTGTACTGTCCGTCGGCGTCACACTGAGGCACATAGGTGGTCAGGACGGGCCGGGGCCCTCGGGGCTCCAACGTGCCCTGCGCGCTGTCCCGCTGCTGCTCACACCGGCTCTGGGGGCGCTCAGGACGGCCTGGGAAAGCGGGGCGAACAAGCACGCACAAAGGGGTTAGGATTCTGAGGCAGCTTTTGGACATGCTACAAGTGTTTGATGATACACTTGGTGGGACATGCCATGTCTACGTCCCAGCATTGTTACACTTTTATTGTTTTTGTTCGATGTGGTTCCTAGTGCCGCGCGTGCCTTATTATACTCCAAACATGAATTGCTTGACATGCATTACTGACTTTGACCAAAGGGGGCGCTGACAATACGAGATTTTGAACCCCTGATTCAACAGAAAACCACAACAACAGCGGCTTTGACCAATGTGCGTCCGCAGTGCAAACTGGGTATCCCGTACCGTGCGGGGAACACTGGAAGCCGTCGCCATGGAAACCGGGACGGCACTGACAGCGGAAAGAGCCGGGACCGTTGGAGCAGCCGGCGTCAGCGTGGCACGGGGACGACTGGCACTCGTCTACGTCTGAGAACACACCACATGACAAACAATCTCAACATGCTTCATTCTGGCCTTATTATGAGGATGATGACACGAAGATGGCATGAAAAGGACCGCTGCATTCAATGGTGATCCACACGAGAAGGGACTTTTCCCCGCCAGATCTCCATGAGGAATAGTCATCGCTTTGGCAAAACTGACTCACTTCTGACTGCAGGAAGTGGTAGCAAGATGTTTGTCTCTCGGTTTCTTTACCGCTGTTTTCAAGGAGCAATGGAGCAGCATTGCTGGCTCTGATTGTTGGGATATTTCAACGTGTAGCATGAGGTCCCATGCTACGATGGGGACAGCAGGGCTTGTATATTCACACACACATCAACACGCACACACATTCACACACACACAAACACACACAAACGCAGGCACACGCACACCTGCACACGCACACACACGCATACACACACACAGACACAGACACACTCACGCACACACACACAAATGGTTATATCACATCTTCGGTATGTCGTACCTTTTAGGACTTCTAGTCTGAAGGCGTGACAGAAGACAAGGTGAACGGAATTGGAATTGCTGGAAGGCATTTGAATGCTATATTTGTCGTGGAAATCCGGTGGGGAAAATACATGTAGGTGTCCCCCCCCCCCCCCCCCCCCCCACACACATTCCAATTCCGTTCACCTTGACTTCTGCGACGTCTTCAAACAAGCCGAAAAAGGTAGGGCATACCGAAGTCATGACATAACCGGATTGGAAGCAATGAGTGGGATCGGCCCAGTGAATGCACAGTGTAAACTATGGTTTCTTAGTAATAACTAATTAACAATATGTCATGTAAACATCATATTACCGAATGAGCTACACCCACTATATTTGTTATCTGTCTTTTTCTCTCTCCCCCCCCCCTCTCTCTCTGTCTCTCTCTCTCTCTCTCTCTCTCTCCCCCCCCCTCTCTCTGTCTCTCTCTCTCTCTCTCTCTGTCTCTCGCTCTGTATTCCTCCATCTCCTCACACATCTGTCATCATGGCCTCATCCTCCCTCTTTATCTCTCTCCCTTGGCTCCTGTCCTCCCCCTCTCATCTCCCTCCCCTCTTCCCTCCCCCACAGCACACAGCTTCGCAGCACCAGCGTTGTGGGAGAAATGATCTGTTGGTTGTTCTAGGGCAAAGGGTGAGGGCACACAAACAAGTGGGAAGGAGCACTCTGGAAGGAGCACTTGGAAGGAATATTTGAAGGGTTTGTTATTTAAAGGGAACTACCACTCAAAATCATGACAGCACGGATTTTAGTGGAGGATGAAAAAATTTGGGATTTTAAAAGTATATAATTTATAGAATACACTTTTATTACATTAAGGGTTAGTGCAAAAATAAGGGCAAGCCCCCCTTCATAAGTGTTTTAACGATATGCAAAAAATGTTCTTTAATATCGAGTAAGTCAAAGTCAATGTTAAAGCTGCTGCAGGTAAGATGCAAGAGTTGTAAAGAGAACGAGAGCAGAAGAGAGGATAAGAAAAGGATATTGAAACTAAGTTCTCTCCCTCGCTCTCTCCCTCCCTAACATTCTTCACCATTGAGAAGTGTTGCAATTCACACATCTGTGATTGACAGGCAAGATGGATTCCCCCTACCAATCAGGGAAGAGATGCTCTGATTGGTCAGAAATAACTTAAATTGAAATGGTCTCATAGATAGGCAGGCGCAATCAACTGGAAACAGATATTTTCACAGTGCATTTCACTCACTAATAGCTGACAGATGGCTAGGTAATTTCGAACAAATTACACTCAAATAAGAGTTCTTAAATCTCACCTACAGCACCTTTTGCTCCCATAACATCTGGATAAAAAGTATCACATGCTTTGTGTTTATTTTGCGCCAGTTATTCTTTTTCGATTTAACACTTTAAAATCACCACCAAACCTTCTCCTTGTGACAAACACTGTTTACGGTAAACATCCGCCTCCACATGAATGGCCGCCACACTTGTCCACCACGTACCAACACAGGAGCGGCCATCATAGCTGAACTCGTATCCGAAGTGACACTGGCACCGATGGGTCCCTGGCAGGTTTACACAGTCAGCACCGGGGCCACACGGGGCCAGGCCCTCTGCACACTCATCTACGTCTGGAGAGAGAGAGAGAAAGAGAGGGAGAGAGAGAGACGGAGAGAGAGAGAGATAGGGAGAGAGAGAGAGGGAGAGAGGGAGAGAGAGAGAGAGAGAGGGAGATAGAGAGAGGGAGAGAGGGAGAGAGAGAGAGAGAGAGAGAGAGAGAGAGATGAACATCTAGGTGGTGGAGAGATGTCATTACTTTCTAGGAAGAGAGAAGCCCTTTGAAGCTAAGATTCCTGTGTAAACAGCATGGAGCCTGTTAGCTGTGTGTGTGTGTGTGCCTGGGTGTTTAGTTTTATTGACATGCATGCAGATCAGTGTGTGTGCGTGTGTTTGTGTGTGTTTATGTTTGTGTGTTTAGTTTTATTGAAAAGCATGCACATCGTGTGTGTGCATCGTATATGTGTTTG